>NW_027361902.1:600000-802500 GCF_039654945.1 Dendrobates tinctorius
GAGCGTATACATAGAGCATATATACACACGTATACATAGAGCGTATACATAGAGCATATATACACACGTATACATAGAGCGTATACACAGAGCATATATACACACGTATACATAGAGCATATAGATAGAGCGTATACACAGAGCATATATACACACGTATACATAGAGCGTATACATAGAGCATATATACACACGTATACATAGAGCGTATACACAGAGCATATATACACACGTATACATAGAGCGTATACATAGAGCATATATACACACGTATACATAGAGCGTATACATAGATCATATATACACACGTATACATAGAGCGTATACATAGAGCGTATATACACACGTATACATGGAGCGTATACACAGAGCATATATACACACGTATACATAGAGCGTATACATAGAGCGTATATACACACGTATACATAGAGCGTATACACAGAGCATATATACACACGTATACATAGAGCGTATACACAGAGCATATATACACACGTATACATAGAGCGTATACACAGAGCATATATACACACGTATACATAGAGCGTATACATACAGCATATATACACACGTATACATAGAGCGTATACATAGAGCGTATATACACACGTATACATGGAGCGTATACACAGAGCATATATACACACGTATACATAGAGCGTATACATACAGCATATATACACACGTATACATAGAGCGTATACATAGAGCATATATACACACGTATACATAGAGCGTATACATAGAGCATATATACACACGTATACATAGAGCGTATACATAGAGCATATATACACACGTATACATAGAGCGTATACATACAGCATATATACACACGTATACATAGAGCGTATACATACAGCATATATACACATGTATACATAGAGCGTATACATAGATCATATATACACACGTATACATAGAGCGTATACATAGAGCGTATATACACATGTATACATGGAGCGTATACATAGAGCATATATACACACGTATACATGGAGCGTATACATAGATCATATATACACACGTATACATAGAGCGTATACATAGATCATATATACACATGTATACATAGAGCGTATACATAGAGCGTATATACACATGTATACATAGAGCGTATACATAGATCATATATACACATGTATACATAGAGCGTATACATAGAGCGTATATACACACGTATACATGGAGCGTATACATAGAGCATATATACACATGTATACATAGAGCGTATACATAGAGCGTATATACACATGTATACATGGAGCGTATACATAGAGCATATATACACACGTATACATAGAGCGTATACATAGATCATATATACACATGTATACATAGAGCGTATACATAGAGCGTATATACACATGTATACATGGAGCGTATACATAGATCATATATACACATGTATACATAGAGTGTATACATAGAGCGTATATACACACGTATACATAGAGCGTATACATAGATCATATATACACATGTATACATAGAGCGTATACATAGAGCGTATATACACACGTATACATGGAGCGTATACATAGAGCATATATACACACGTATACATGGAGCGTATACATAGATCATATATACACACGTATACATAGAGCGTATACATAGATCATATATACACATGTATACATAGAGCGTATACATAGATCATATATACACATGTATACATAGAGCGTATACATAGAGCGTATATACACATGTATACATAGAGCGTATACACAGACCGTATATACACATGTATACATAGAGCGTATACACAGACCATATATACACACGTATACATAGAGCGTATACATAGATCATATATACACACGTATACATGGAGCGTATACATAGAGCATATATACACACGTATACATAGAGCGTATACATAGAGCGTATATACACATGTATACATAGAGCGTATACACAGACCATATATACACATGTATACATAGAGCGTATACACAGACCATATATACACACGTATACATGGAGCGTATACACAGCATATATACACATGTATACATGGAGCGTATACATAGATCATATATACACACGTATACATAGAGCGTATACATAGAGCGTATATACACATGTATACATGGAGCGTATACACAGAGCATATATACACACGTATACATAGAGCGTATACATAGAGCGTATATACACACGTATACATGGAGCGTATACATAGAGCGTATATACACATGTATACATGGAGCGTATACATAGAGCGTATATACACATGTATACATGGAGCGTATACATAGATCATATATACACACGTATACATAGAGCGTATACATAGAGCGTATATACACACGTATACATAGAGCGTATACATAGAGCGTATATACACACGTATACATGGAGCGTATACATAGAGCGTATATACACACGTATACATAGAGCGTATACATAGATCATATATACACATGTATACATAGAGCGTATACATAGAGCATATATACACACGTATACATAGAGCGTATACATAGATCATATATACACACGTATACATAGAGCGTATACATAGAGCGTATATACACACGTATACATGGAGCGTATACACAGCATGTATACACATGTATACATGGAGCGTATACATAGAGCATATATACACACGTATACACAGAGCGTATACATAGAGCATATATACACACGTATACATAGAGCGTATACATAGAGCATATATACACATGTATACATGGAGCGTATACATAGATCATATATACACACGTATACACAGAGCGTATACATAGAGCATATATACACACGTATACATAGAGCGTATACATAGAGCATATATACACACGTATACATAGAGCGTATACATAGAGCATATATACACACGTATACATGGAGCGTATACATAGATCATATATACACACGTATACACGGAGCGTATACATAGAGCATATATACACACGTATACATAGAGCGTATACATAGAGCATATATACACATGTATACATGGAGCATATACATAGATCATATATACACACGTATACACAGAGCGTATACATAGAGCATATATACACACGTATACATAGAGCGTATACATAGAGCGTATATACACATGTATACATAGAGCGTATACACAGAGCATATATACACACGTATACATAGAGCGTATACATAGAGCATATATACACATGTATACATGGAGCGTATACATAGATCATATATACACACGTATACATAGAGCGTATACATAGAGCGTATATACACACGTATACATAGAGCGTATACACAGACCATATATACACACGTATACATGGAGCGTATACACAGCATATATACACACGTATACATAGAGCGTATACACACGTATACATGGAGCGTATACATAGAGCATATATACACACGTATACATGGAGCGTATACATAGATCATATATACACACGTATACATAGAGCGTATACATAGAGCGTATATACACACGTATACATAGAGCGTATACACAGACCATATATACACACGTATACATGGAGCGTATACACAGCATATATACACACGTATACATAGAGCGTATACACACGTATACATGGAGCGTATACATAGAGCATATATACACATGTATACATGGAGCGTATACATAGATCATATATACACACGTATACATAGAGCGTATACATAGAGCGTATATACACACGTATACATAGAGCGTATACATAGAGCGTATATACACATGTATACATAGAGCGTATACATAGAGCGTATATACACATGTATACATAGAGCGTATACATAGAGCGTATATACACATGTATATACACACGTATACATAGAGCGTATACATAGAGCGTATATACACACGTATACATAGAGCGTATACATAGAGCGTATATACACATGTATACATAGAGCGTATACATACAGCATATATACACATGTATACATGGAGCGTATACATAGATCATATATACACACGTATACATAGAGCGTATACATAGAGCGTATATACACACGTATACATAGAGCGTATACATAGAGCGTATATACACACGTATACATAGAGCGTATACATAGAGCGTATATACACACGTATACATAGAGCGTATACATAGAGCGTATATACACATGTATACATAGAGCGTATACATAGAGCGTATATACACATGTATACATAGAGCGTATACATAGATCATATATACACACGTATACATAGAGCGTATACATAGAGCGTATATACACACGTATACATAGAGCGTATACATAGAGCGTATATACACACGTATACATAGAGCGTATACATAGAGCGTATATACACACGTATACATAGAGCGTATACATAGAGCGTATATACACACGTATACATAGAGCGTATACATAGAGCGTATATACACATGTATACATAGAGCGTATACATACAGCATATATACACATGTATACATGGAGCGTATACATAGATCATATATACACACGTATACATAGAGCGTATACATAGAGCGTATATACACACGTATACATAGAGCGTATACACACGTATACATGGAGCGTATACATAGAGCATATATACACACGTATACATAGAGCGTATACATAGAGCGTATATACACACGTATACATAGAGCGTATACACACGTATACATGGAGCGTATACATAGAGCATATATACACACGTATACATAGAGCGTATACATACAGCATATATACACATGTATACATGGAGCGTATACATAGATCATATATACACACGTATACATGGAGCGTATACATAGAGCATATATACACACGTATACATAGAGCGTATACATACAGCATATATACACATGTATACATGGAGCGTATACATAGATCATATATACACACGTATACATAGAGCGTATACATACAGCATATATACACATGTATACATGGAGCGTATACATAGATCATATATACACACGTATACATAGAGCGTATACATAGAGCGTATATACACACGTATACATAGAGCGTATACACACGTATACATGGAGCGTATACATAGAGCATATATACACACGTATACATGGAGCGTATACATAGATCATATATACACACGTATACATAGAGCGTATACATACAGCATATATACACATGTATACATGGAGCGTATACATAGATCATATATACACACGTATACATAGAGCGTATACATAGAGCGTATATACACACGTATACATAGAGCGTATACACACGTATACATGGAGCGTATACATAGATCATATATACACACGTATACATAGAGCGTATACATACAGCATATATACACATGTATACATGGAGCGTATACATAGATCATATATACACACGTATACATGGAGCGTATACATAGAGCATATATACACACGTATACATGGAGCGTATACATAGATCATATATACACACGTATACATAGAGCGTATACATACAGCATATATACACATGTATACATGGAGCGTATACATAGATCATATATACACACGTATACATAGAGCGTATACATAGAGCGTATATACACATGTATACATGGAGCGTATACATAGATCATATATACACACGTATACATAGAGCGTATACATAGAGCGTATATACACATGTATACATAGAGCGTATACATAGAGCATATATACACACGTATACATAGAGCGTATACACAGACCATATATACACACGTATACATGGAGCGTATACACAGCATATATACACACGTATACATAGCGTATACACACGTATACATGGAGCGTATACATAGAGCGTATATACACACGTATACATAGAGTGTATACATAGAGCATATATACACACGTATACATGGAGCGTATACATAGATCATATATACACACGTATACATAGAGCGTATACATACAGCATATATACACATGTATACATGGAGCGTATACATAGAGCATATATACACACGTATACATAGAGCGTATACATAGATCATATATACACATGTATACATAGAGCGTATACACAGAGCATATATACACATGTATACATAGAGCGTATACATAGAGCATATATACACACGTATACATGGAGCGTATACATAGATCATATATACACACGTATACATATAGCGTATACATAGAGCATATATACACACGTATACATGGAGCGTATACATAGATCATATATACACACGTATACATAGAGCGTATACATACAGCATATATACACATGTATACATGGAGCGTATACATAGATCATATATATACACGTATACATAGAGCGTATACATAGATCATATATACACATGTATACATAGAGCGTATACATAGATCATATATATACACGTATACATAGAGCGTATACACAGACCATATATACACATGTATACATAGAGCGTATACATAGATCATATATACACATGTATACATAGAGCGTATACACAGAGCATATATACACATGTATACATAGAGCGTATACACAGACCATATATACACACGTATACATGGAGCGTATACACAGCATATATACACATGTATACATGGAGCGTATACATAGAGCGTATATACACACGTATACATAGAGCGTATACATAGAGCATATATACACACGTATACATAGAGCGTATACATAGAGCGTATATACACACGTATACATAGAGCGTATACACAGAGCATATATACACATGTATACATAGAGCGTATACATAGAGCATATATACACACGTATACATAGAGCGTATACATAGAGCGTATATACACATGTATACATAGAGCGTATACACAGAGCATATATACACATGTATACATAGAGCGTATACACAGACCATATATACACACGTATACATGGAGCGTATACACAGCATATATACACATGTATACATGGAGCGTATACATAGAGCGTATATACACACGTATACATAGAGCGTATACATAGAGCATATATACACACGTATACATGGAGCTTATACATAGATCATATATACACACGTATACATAGAGCGTATACATAGAGCATATATACACATGTATACATGGAGCGTATACACAGCATATATACACATGTATACATGGAGCGTATACATAGATCATATATACACATGTATACATGGAGCGTATACATAGATCATATATACACACGTATACATAGAGCGTATACACAGAGCATATATACACATGTATACATGGAGCGTATACACAGCATATATACACATGTATACATGGAGCGTATACATAGATCATATATACACACGTATACATAGAGCGTATACATAGAGCGTATATACACATGTATACATGGAGCTTATACATAGATCATATATACACATGTATACATGGAGCGTATACATAGATCATATATACACACGTATACATAGAGCGTATACATAGAGCGTATATACACATGTATACATAGAGCGTATACATAGAGCATATATACACATGTATACATAGAGCGTATACATAGAGCGTATATACACATGTATACATGGAGCTTATACATAGATCATATATACACATGTATACATGGAGCTTATACATAGATCATATATACACACGTATACATAGAGCGTATACATAGAGCGTATATACACATGTATACATAGAGCGTATACATAGATCATATATACACACGTATACATAGAGCGTATACATAGAGCGTATATACACATGTATACATGGAGCTTATACATAGATCATATATACACATGTATACATGGAGCTTATACATAGATCATATATACACACGTATACATAGAGCGTATACACAGAGCATATATACACACGTATACATAGAGCGTATACATAGAGCATATATACACATGTATACATGGAGCATATACATAGATCATATATACACATGTATACATGGAGCGTATACATAGATCATATATACACATGTATACATAGAGCGTATACACAGAGCATATATACACGTATACATAGAGCGTATACACACGTATACGTGGAGCATATACATAGATCATATATACACATGTATACATGGAGCGTATACATAGAGCATATATACACACGTATACATGGAGCGTATACATAGAGCATATATACACACGTATACATGGAGCGTATATACACAGAGCATATATACACACGTATACATGGAGCGTATACATAGAGCATATATACACACGTATACACAGAGCGTATACATAGATCATATATACACACTTATACATAGAGCGTATACATAGATCATATATACACACGTATACATAGAGCGTATACATAGAGCATATATACACATGTATACATGGAGCATATACATAGATCATATATACACATGTATACATGGAGCGTATACATAGATCATATATACACACGTATACATAGAGCGTATACATAGAGCATTTATACACATGTATACATGGAGCATATACATAGATCATATATACACATGTATACATGGAGCGTATACATAGATCATATATACACACGTATACATAGAGCGTATACATAGATCATATATACACATGTATACATGGAGCGTATACATAGAGCATATATACACACGTATACATAGATCATATACACATGTATATATGGAGCGTATACATAGAGCATATATACACACGTATACATAGAGCGTATACATAGAGCGTATATACACACGTATACATAGAGCGTATACATAGATCATATATACACACGTATACATAGAGCGTATACACACGTATACATAGAGCGTATACATAGAGCGTATACACAGAGCGTATATACACATGTATACATAGAGCATATACATAGAGCGTATATACACACGTATACATAGAGCGTATACACACGTATACATAGAGCGTATACATAGAGCGTATACACAGAGCGTATATACACATGTATACATAGAGCATATACATAGAGCGTATATACACATGTATACATAGAGTGTATACATAGAGCATATATACACACGTATACATAGAGCGTATACATAGATCATATATACACACGTATACATAGAGCGTATACATAGAGCGTATATACACACGTATACATGGAGCGTATACACAGAGCATATATACACACGTATACATAGAGCGTATATACACACGTATACATAGAGCGTATACATAGAGCGTATATACACACGTATACATGGAGCGTATACATAGAGCGTATATACACACGTATACATGGAGCGTATACATAGAGCGTATACACAGAGCATATATACACACGTATACATAGAGCGTATACACAGAGCATATATACACACGTATACATAGAGCGTATATACACACGTATACATAGAGCGTATACACAGAGCATATATACACACGTATACATAGAGCGTATACACAGAGCATATATACACACGTATACATAGAGCGTATACATAGAGCGTATATACACAGAGCATATATACACACGTATACATAGAGCGTATACACAGAGCATATATACACACGTATACATAGATCGTATACATAGATCATATATACACACGTATACATGGAGCGTATACATAGAGCGTATACACAGAGCATATATACACACGTATACATAGAGCGTATACATAGATCATATATACACACGTATACATAGAGCGTATACACAGAGCATATATACACACGTATACATAGAGCGTATACACAGAGCATATATACACACGCATACATAGAGCGTATATACACACGTATACATGGAGCGTATACATAGATCATATATACACACGTATACATAGAGCATATACATAGAGCGTATATACACACGTATACATGGAGCGTATACATAGATCATATATACACACGTATACATAGAGCGTATACATAGATCATATATACACACGTATACATAGAGCGTATACACAGAGCATATATACACACGTATACATAGAGCGTATACACAGAGCATATATACACACGTATACATAGATCGTATACATAGATCATATATACACACGTATACATGGAGCGTATACATAGAGCGTATACACAGAGCATATATACACACGTATACATAGAGCGTATACATAGATCATATATACACACGTATACATAGAGCGTATACACAGAGCATATATACACACGTATACATAGAGCGTATACATAGATCATATATACACACGTATACATGGAGCGTATACATAGATCATATATACACACGTATACATAGAGCATATACATAGAGCGTATATACACACGTATACATGGAGCGTATACATAGATCATATATACACACGTATACATAGAGCGTATACATAGAGCGTATATACACACGTATACATAGAGCGTATACACAGAGCATATATACACACGTATACATAGAGCGTATACATAGAGCGTATACACAGAGCATATATACACACGTATACATGGAGCGTATACACAGAGCGTATATACACACGTATACATGGAGCGTATACATAGAGCGTATATACACACGTATACATAGAGCGTATACATAGAGCGTATATACACATGTATACATGGAGCGTATACATACAGCATATATACACACGTATACATGGAGCGTATACACAGAGCATATATACACACGTATACATAGAGCGTATACATAGAGCGTATATACACACGTATACATAGAGCGTATACACAGAGCATATATACACACGTATACATGGAGCGTATACACAGAGCGTATATACACACGTATACATGGAGCGTATACATAGAGCGTATATACACATGTATACATGGAGCGTACACATAGAGCGTATATACACATGTATACATGGAGCGTATACATAGAGCGTATATACACATGTATACATGGAGCGTATACATAGAGCGTATATACACATGTATACATGGAGCGTATACATAGAGCGTATATACACATGTATACATGGAGCGTATACATAGAGCGTATATACACATGTATACATGGAGCGTATACATAGAGCGTATATACACATGTATACATAGAGCGTATACACAGAGCATATATACACACGTATACATGGAGCGTATACACAGAGCGTATATACACACGTATACATGGAGCGTATACATAGAGCGTATATACACACGTATACATGGAGCGTATACATAGAGCGTATATACACACGTATACATAGAGCGTATACATAGAGCGTATATACACATGTATACATGGAGCGTATACATACAGCATATATACACACGTATACATGGAGCGTATACACAGAGCATATATACACACGTATACATAGAGCGTATACATAGAGCGTATATACACACGTATACATAGAGCGTATACACAGAGCATATATACACACGTATACATAGAGCGTATACACAGAGCATATATACACACGTATACATGGAGCGTATACATAGAGCGTATATACACATGTATACATGGAGCGTATACATAGATCATATATACACACGTATACATGGAGCGTATACACAGAGCATATATACACACGTATACATAGAGCGTATGCATAGAGCGTATATACACACGTATACATAGAGCGTATACACAGAGCATATATACACACGTATACATGGAGCGTATACACAGAGCGTATATACACACGTATACATGGAGCGTATACATAGAGCGTATATACACACGTATACATAGAGCGTATACATAGAGCGTATATACACATGTATACATAGAGCGTATACATACAGCATATATACACACGTATACATGGAGCGTATACACAGAGCATATATACACACGTATACATAGAGCGTATACATAGAGCGTATATACACACGTATACATAGAGCGTATACACAGAGCATATATACACACGTATACATAGAGCGCATACACAGAGCATATATACACACGTATACATAGAGCGTATACATAGAGCATATATACACACGTATACATAGAGCGTATACATAGAGCGTATATACACACGTATACATAGAGCGTATACATAGAGCATATATACACACGTATACATAGAGCGTATACACAGAGCATATATACACACGTATACATAGAGCGTATACATAGATCATATATACACACGTATACATAGAGCGTATACATAGAGCGTATATACACACGTATACATGGAGCGTATACACAGAGCATATATACACACGTATACATAGAGCGTATACATAGAGCGTATATACACACGTATACATGGAGCGTATACACAGAGCATATATACACACGTATACATAGAGCGTATACACAGAGCATATATACACACGTATACATAGAGCGTATACATAGAGCGTATATACACATGTATACATGGAGCGTATACATAGATCATATATACACACGTATACATAGAGCGTATACATAGAGCGTATATACACACGTATACATAGAGCGTATACACAGAGCATATATACACACGTATACATAGAGCGTATACATAGAGCGTATATACACACGTATACATGGAGCGTATACACAGAGCATATATACACACGTATACATAGAGCATATACATAGAGCATATATACACATGTATACATGAAGCGTATACATAGAGCGTATATACACACGTATACATGGAGCGTATACACAGAGCATATATACACACGTATACATAGAGCGTATACATAGAGCGTATATACACACGTATACATAGAGCGTATACACAGAGCATGTATACACACGTATACATAGAGCGTATACATAGAGCATATATACACACGTATACATAGAGCGTATACATAGAGCATATATACACACGTATACATAGAGCGTATACACAGAGCATATATACACACGTATACATAGAGCATATACATAGAGCGTATACACAGAGCATATATACACACGTATACATAGAGCGTATACACAGAGCATATATACACACGTATACATAGAGCGTATACACAGAGCATATATACACACGTATACATAGAGCGTATACATAGAGCATATATACACACGTATACATAGAGCGTATACATAGATCATATATACACACGTATACATAGAGCGTATACATAGAGCGTATATACACACGTATACATAGAGCGTATACACAGAGCATATATACACACGTATACATAGAGCGTATACACAGAGCATATATACACACGTATACATAGAGCGTATACACAGAGCATATATACACACGTATACATAGAGCGTATACATAGATCATATATACACACGTATACATAGAGCGTATACACAGAGCATATATACACACGTATACATAGAGCGTATACACAGAGCATATATACACACGTATACATAGAGCGTATACATAGATCATATATACACACGTATACATAGAGCGTATACATAGATCATATATACACACGTATACATAGAGCGTATATACACACGTATACATGGAGCGTATACATAGATCATATATACACACGTATACATAGAGCATATACATAGAGCGTATATACACACGTATACATGGAGCGTATACATAGATCATATATACACACGTATACATAGAGCGTATACATAGAGCGTATATACACACGTATACATAGAGCGTATACACAGAGCATATATACACACGTATACATAGAGCGTATACATAGAGCGTATACACAGAGCATATATACACACGTATACATGGAGCGTATACACAGAGCATATATACACACGTATACATAGAGCGTATATACACACGTATACATAGAGCGTATACACAGAGCATATATACACACGTATACATAGAGCGTATACATAGATCATATATACACACGTATACATAGAGCGTATACACAGAGCATATATACACACGTATACATAGAGCGTATATACACACGTATACATGGAGCGTATACATAGATCATATATACACACGTATACATAGAGCATATACATAGAGCGTATATACACACGTATACATGGAGCGTATACATAGATCATATATACACACGTATACATAGAGCGTATACATAGAGCGTATATACACACGTATACATAGAGCGTATACACAGAGCATATATACACACGTATACATAGAGCGTATACATAGAGCGTATACACAGAGCATATATACACACGTATACATGGAGCGTATACACAGAGCGTATATACACACGTATACATGGAGCGTATACATAGAGCGTATATACACACTTATACATAGAGCGTATACATAGAGCGTATATACACATGTATACATGGAGCGTATACATACAGCATATATACACACGTATACATGGAGCGTATACACAGAGCATATATACACACGTATACATAGAGCGTATACATAGAGCGTATATACACACGTATACATAGAGCGTATACACAGAGCATATATACACACGTATACATGGAGCGTATACACAGAGCGTATATACACACGTATACATGGAGCGTATACATAGAGCGTATATACACACGTATACATAGAGCGTATACATAGAGCGTATATACACATGTATACATAGAGCGTATACATACAGCATATATACACACGTATACATAGAGCGTATACATAGAGCGTATATACACACGTATACATAGAGCGTATACACAGAGCATATATACACACGTATACATAGAGCGTATACATAGAGCGTATATACACACGTATACATAGAGCGTATACACAGAGCATATATACACACGTATACATAGAGCGTATACACAGAGCATATATACACACGTATACATAGAGCGTATACATAGAGCATATATACACACGTATACATAGAGCGTATACATAGAGCGTATATACACACGTATACATAGAGCGTATACACAGAGCATATATACACACGTATACATAGAGCATATACATAGAGCGTATACACAGAGCATATATACACACGTATACATAGAGCGTATACATAGAGCATATATACACACGTATACATAGAGCGTATACACAGAGCATATATACACACGTATACATAGAGCGTATACATAGATCATATATACACACGTATACATAGAGCGTATACATAGAGCGTATATACACACGTATACATGGAGCGTATACACAGAGCATATATACACACGTATACATAGAGCGTATACATAGAGCGTATATACACACGTATACATGGAGCGTATACACAGAGCATATATACACACGTATACATAGAGCGTATACACAGAGCATATATACACACGTATACATAGAGCGTATACATAGAGCGTATATACACATGTATACATGGAGCGTATACATAGATCATATATACACACGTATACATAGAGCGTATACATAGAGCGTATATACACACGTATACATAGAGCGTATACACAGAGCATATATACACATGTATACATAGAGCGTATACACAGAGCATATATACACACGTATACATAGAGCGTATACATAGAGCGTATATACACACGTATACATAGAGCGTATACACAGAGCATATATACACACGTATACATAGAGCGTATACATAGAGCGTATATACACACGTATACATAGAGCGTATACACAGAGCATATATACACATGTATACATAGAGCGTATACACAGAGCATATATACACACGTATACATAGAGCGTATACATAGAGCGTATATACACACGTATACATAGAGCGTATACACAGAGCATGTATACACACGTATACATAGAGCGTATACATAGAGCATATATACACACGTATACATAGAGCGTATACATAGAGCATATATACACACGTATACATAGAGCGTATACACAGAGCATATATACACACGTATACATAGAGCATATACATAGAGCGTATACACAGAGCATATATACACACGTATACATAGAGCGTATACATAGAGCATATATACACACGTATACATAGAGCGTATACATAGAGCATATATACACACGTATACATAGAGCGTATACATAGATCATATATACACACGTATACATAGAGCGTATACACAGAGCATATATACACACGTATACATGGAGCGTATACACAGAGCGTATATACACACGTATACATAGAGCGTATACACAGAGCATATATACACACGTATACATGGAGCGTATACACAGAGCATATATACACACGTATACATAGAGCGTATACATAGAGCGTATATACACACGTATACATAGAGCGTATACACAGAGCATGTATACACACGTATACATAGAGCGTATACATAGAGCATATATACACACGTATACATAGAGCGTATACATAGAGCATATATACACACGTATACATAGAGCGTATACACAGAGCATATATACACACGTATACATAGAGCATATAGATAGAGCGTATACACAGAGCATATATACACACGTATACATAGAGCGTATACATAGAGCATATATACACACGTATACATAGAGCGTATACACAGAGCATATATACACACGTATACATAGAGCGTATACATAGAGCATATATACACACGTATACATAGAGCGTATACATAGATCATATATACACACGTATACATAGAGCGTATACATAGAGCGTATATACACACGTATACATGGAGCGTATACACAGAGCATATATACACACGTATACATAGAGCGTATACATAGAGCGTATATACACACGTATACATAGAGCGTATACACAGAGCATATATACACACGTATACATAGAGCGTATACACAGAGCATATATACACACGTATACATAGAGCGTATACACAGAGCATATATACACACGTATACATAGAGCGTATACATACAGCATATATACACACGTATACATAGAGCGTATACATAGAGCGTATATACACACGTATACATGGAGCGTATACACAGAGCATATATACACACGTATACATAGAGCGTATACATAGATCATATATACACACGTATACATAGAGCGTATACATAGAGCATATATACACACGTATACATAGAGCGTATACATAGAGCATATATACACACGTATACATAGAGCGTATACATAGAGCGTATATACACACGTATACACAGAGCATATATACACGTATACATAGAGCGTATACATACAGCATATATACACACGTATACATAGAGCGTATACACAGAGCATATATACACACGTATACACAGAGCATATATACACGTATACATAGAGCGTATACATACAGCATATATACACACGTATACATAGAGCGTATACACAGAGCATATATACACACGTATACATAGAGCGTATACGTAGAGCATATATACACACGTATACATAGAGCATATACATAGAGCGTATATACACACGTATACATAGAGCGTATACACAGAGCATATATACACACGTATACATAGAGCGTATACACAGAGCATATATACACACGTATACATAGAGCGTATACATAGAGCATATATACACACGTATACATGGAGCGTATACATACAGCATATATACACACGTATACATAGAGCGTATACATAGATCATATATACACACGTATACATAGAGCGTATACATAGAGCATATATACACACGTATACATGGAGCGTATACATACAGCATATATACACACGTATACATAGAGCGTATACATAGAGCATATATACACACGTATACATAGAGCGTATACACAGAGCATATATACACACGTATACATAGAGCGTATACACAGAGCATATATACACACGTATACATAGAGCGTATACACAGAGCATATATACACATGTATACATAGAGCGTATACACAGAGCATATATACACATGTATACATAGAGCGTATACATAGAGCATATATACACACGTATACATAGAGCGTATACACAGAGCATATATACACATGTATACATAGAGCGTATACACAGAGCATATATACACACGTATACATAGAGCGTATACACAGAGCATATATACACACGTATACATAGAGCGTATACACAGAGCATATATACACATGTATACATAGAGCGTATACACAGAGCATATATACACATGTATACATAGAGCGTATACATAGAGCATATATACACACGTATACATAGAGCGTATACACAGAGCATATATACACATGTATACATAGAGCGTATACACAGAGCATATATACACATGTATACATAGAGCGTATACACAGAGCATATATACACACGTATACATAGAGCGTATACATAGAGCATATATACACACGTATACATAGAGCGTATACATACAGCATATATACACACGTATACATAGAGCGTATACATAGATCATATATACACACGTATACATAGAGCGTATACATAGAGCATATATACACACGTATACATAGAGCGTATACACAGAGCATATATACACACGTATACATAGAGCGTATACATAGAGCATATATACACACGTATACATAGAGCGTATACATGGAGCATATATACACACGTATACATAGAGCGTATATACACACGTATACATGGAGCGTATACATAGATCATATATACACACGTATACATAGAGCGTATACATAGAGCGTATATACACACGTATACATGGAGCGTATACATAGATCATATATACACACGTATACATAGAGCGTATACATAGAGCGTATATACACACGTATACATAGAGCGTATACACAGAGCATATATACACACGTATACATAGAGCGTATACATAGAGCGTATATACACACGTATACATGGAGCGTATACACAGACCATATATACACACGTATACATAGAGCGTATACACAGAGCATATATACACACGTATACATAGAGCGTATACACAGAGCATATATACACACGTATACATAGAGCGTATACACAGAGCATATATACACACGTATACACAGAGCATATATACACACGTATACATAGAGCGTATACACAGAGCATATATACACACGTATACATCGAGCGTATACATAGAGCATATATACACACGTATACATAGAGCGTATACACAGAGCATATATACACACGTATACATAGAGCATATACACAGAGCGTATATACACACGTATACATAGAGCGTATACACAGAGCATATATACACACGTATACATAGAGCGTATACACAGAGCATATATACACACGTATACATAGAGCGTATACACAGAGCATATATACACACGTATACATAGAGCGTATACATAGAGCATATATACACACGTATACATAGAGCGTATACATAGAGCATATATACACACGTATACATAGAGCGTATACACAGAGCATATATACACACGTATACATAGAGCGTATACATAGATCATATATACACACGTATACATAGAGCGTATACATAGAGCGTATATACACACGTATACATGGAGCGTATACACAGAGCATATATACACACGTATACATAGAGCGTATACATAGAGCGTATATACACACGTATACATAGAGCGTATACACAGAGCATATATACACACGTATACATAGAGCGTATACACAGAGCATATATACACACGTATACATAGAGCGTATACATAGATCATATATACACACGTATACATAGAGCGTATACATAGAGCGTATATACACACGTATACATAGAGCGTATACACAGAGCATATATACACACGTATACATGGAGCGTATACACAGAGCATATATACACACGTATACATAGAGCGTATACACAGAGCATATATACACACGTATACATAGAGCGTATACATAGATCATATATACACACGTATACATAGAGCGTATACATAGAGCGTATATACACACGTATACATAGAGCGTATACATAGATCATATATACACACGTATACATGGAGCGTATACACAGAGCATATATACACACGTATACATAGAGCGTATACACAGAGCATATATACACACGTATACATAGAGCGTATACACAGAGCATATATACACACGTATACATAGAGCGTATACACAGAGCATATATACACACGTATACATAGAGCGTATACACAGAGCATATATACACACGTATACATAGAGCGTATACATAGAGCGTATATACACACGTATACATGGAGCGTATACATAGAGCGTATATACACACGTATACATAGAGCGTATACACAGAGCATATATACACACGTATACATAGAGCGTATACACAGAGCATATATACACGTATACATAGAGTGTATACATACAGCATATATACACACGTATACATAGAGAGTATACACAGAGCATATATACACACGTATACATAGAGCGTATACATAGAGCATATATACACACGTATACATAGAGCATATACATAGAGCGTATATACACACGTATACATAGAGCGTATACACAGAGCATATATACACACGTATACATAGAGCGTATACATAGAGCATATATACACACGTATACATGGAGCGTATACATACAGCATATATACACACGTATACATAGAGCGTATACATAGATCATATATACACACGTATACATAGAGCATATATACACACGTATACATAGAGCGTATACACAGAGCATATATTCACTCGTATACATAGAGCGTATACATAGATCATATATACACACGTATACATAGAGCATATATACACATGTATACATAGAGCGTATACATAGATCATATATACACACGTATACATAGAGCGTATACACAGAGCATATATTCACTCGTATACATAGAGCGTATACATAGAGCATATATACACACGTATACATAGAGCGTATACATAGAGCATATATACACACGTATACATAGAGCGTATACATAGATCATATATACACACGTATACATAGAGCGTATACATAGAGCATATATACACACGTATACATAGAGCGTATACATAGATCATATATACACACGTATACATAGAGCGTATACATAGAGCATATATACACACGTATACATAGAGCGTATACACAGAGCATATATACACACGTATACATAGAGCGTATACACAGAGCGTATATACACACGTATACATAGAGCATATACATAGAGCGTATATACACACGTATACATAGAGCGTATACACAGAGCATATATACACACGTATACATAGAGCATATACATAGAGCGTATATACACACGTATACATAGAGCGTATACACAGAGCATATATACACACGTATACATAGAGCGTATACATACAGCATATATA
Organism: Dendrobates tinctorius; assembly: GCF_039654945.1. Lineage (NCBI taxonomy): Eukaryota > Metazoa > Chordata > Amphibia > Anura > Dendrobatidae > Dendrobates > Dendrobates tinctorius. Next base: position 620,736 of record NW_027361902.1, read on the forward strand.
CACACGTATACATAGAGCGTATACATAGAGCATATATACACACGTATACATAGAGCGTATACACAGAGCATATATACACACGTATACATAGAGCGTATACATAGAGCATATATACACACGTATACATAGAGCGTATACATAGATCATATATACACACGTATACATAGAGCGTATACATAGAGCATATATACACACGTATACATAGAGCGTATACACAGAGCATATATACACACGTATACATAGAGCGTATACATAGATCATATATACACACGTATACATAGAGCGTATACACAGAGCATATATACACACGTATACATAGAGCGTATACACAGAGCGTATATACACACGTATACATAGAGCGTATACACAGAGCGTATATACACACGTATACATAGAGCATATACATAGAGCGTATATACACACGTATACATAGAGCGTATACACAGAGCATATATACACACGTATACATAGAGCATATACATAGAGCGTATATACACACGTATACATAGAGCGTATACACAGAGCATATATACACACGTATACATAGAGCGTATACATACAGCATATATACACACGTATACATAGAGCGTATACATAGATCATATATACACACGTATACATAGAGCGTATACATAGAGCATATATACACACGTATACATAGAGCGTATACACAGAGCATATATACACACGTATACATAGAGCGTATACATAGATCATATATACACACGTATACATAGAGCGTATACACAGAGCATATATACACACGTATACATAGAGCGTATACATACAGCATATATACACACGTATACATGGAGCGTATACATAGATCATATATACACACGTATACATAGAGCGTATACATAGAGCATATATACACACGTATACATAGAGCGTATACACAGAGCATATATACACACGTATACATAGAGCGTATACATAGATCATATATACACACGTATACATAGAGCGTATACACAGAGCATATATACACACGTATACATAGAGCGTATACATAGATCATATATACACATGTATACATGGAGCGTATACATAGAGCATATATACACACGTATACATGGAGCGTATACACAGAGCATATATACACACGTATACATAGAGCGTATACACAGAGCATATATACACACGTATACATAGAGCGTATACACAGAGCATATATACACACGTATACATAGAGCGTATACATAGAGCATATATACACACGTATACATGGAGCGTATACATACAGCATATATACACACGTATACATAGAGCGTATACATAGATCATATATACACACGTATACATAGAGCATATATACACACGTATACATAGAGCGTATACACAGAGCATATATACACACGTATACATAGAGCGTATACACAGAGCATATATACACTCGTATACATAGAGCGTATACATAGAGCATATATACACACGTATACATAGAGCGTATACATAGAGCATATATACACACGTATACATAGAGCGTATACATAGATCATATATACACACGTATACATAGAGCGTATACATAGAGCATATATACACACGTATACATAGAGCGTATACATAGATCATATATACACACGTATACATAGAGCGTATACATAGAGCATATATACACACGTATACATAGAGCGTATACACAGAGCATATATACACACGTATACATAGAGCGTATACACAGAGCGTATATACACACGTATACATAGAGCGTATACACAGAGCGTATATACACACGTATACATAGAGCATATACATAGAGCGTATATACACACGTATACATAGAGCGTATACACAGAGCATATATACACACGTATACATAGAGCGTATACACAGAGCATATATACACACGTATACATAGAGCGTATACATACAGCATATATACACACGTATACATAGAGCGTATACATAGATCATATATACACACGTATACATAGAGCGTATACATAGAGCATATATACACACGTATACATAGAGCGTATACACAGAGCATATATACACACGTATACATAGAGCGTATACATAGATCATATATACACACGTATACATAGAGCGTATACATAGAGCATATATACACACGTATACATAGAGCGTATACATAGATCATATATACACACGTATACATAGAGCGTATACATAGAGCATATATACACACGTATACATAGAGCGTATACACAGAGCATATATACACACGTATACATAGAGCGTATACATAGAGCGTATATATACACACGTATACATAGAGCATATACATAGAGCGTATATACACACGTATACATAGAGCGTATACACAGAGCGTATATACACACGTATACATAGAGCGTATACACAGAGCATATATACACACGTATACATAGAGCGTATACATACAGCATATATACACACGTATACATAGAGCGTATACATAGATCATATATACACACGTATACATAGAGCGTATACATAGAGCATATATACACACGTATACATAGAGCGTATACACAGAGCATATATACACACGTATACATAGAGCGTATACATAGAGCGTATATATACACACGTATACATAGAGCATATACATAGAGCGTATATACACACGTATACATAGAGCATATACATAGAGCGTATATACACACGTATACATAGAGCGTATACACAGAGCATATATACACACGTATACATAGAGCGTATACATAGAGCATATATACACACGTATACATAGAGCGTATACACAGAGCATATATACACACGTATACATAGAGCGTATACACAGAGCGTATATACACACGTATACATAGAGCATATACATAGAGCGTATATACACACGTATACATAGAGCGTATACACAGAGCATATATACACACGTATACATAGAGCATATACATAGAGCGTATATACACACGTATACATAGAGCGTATACACAGAGCATATATACACACGTATACATAGAGCGTATACATAGAGCATATATACACACGTATACATGGAGCGTATACATACAGCATATATACACACGTATACATAGAGCGTATACATAGATCATATATACACACGTATACATAGAGCGTATACATAGAGCATATATACACACGTATACATAGAGCATATACATAGAGCATATATACACACGTATACATAGAGCGTATACACAGAGCGTATATACACACGTATACATAGAGCATATACATAGAGCGTATATACACACGTATACATAGAGCGTATACACAGAGCATATATACACACGTATACATGGAGCGTATACACAGAGCGTATATACACATGTATACATAGAGCGTATACACAGAGCGTATATACACACGTATACATAGAGCATATACATAGAGCGTATATACACACGTATACATAGAGCGTATACACAGAGCATATATACACACGTATACATAGAGCGTATACACAGAGCGTATATACACATGTATACATAGAGCGTATACACAGAGCGTATATACACACGTATACATAGAGCATATACACAGAGCGTATATACACATGTATACATAGAGCGTATACACAGAGCGTATATACACACGTATACATAGAGCATATACACAGAGCGTATATACACATGTATACATAGAGCGTATACACAGAGCGTATATACACATGTATACATAGAGCGTATACATAGAGCGTATACACAGAGCATATATACATGTATACATAGAGCGTATACACAGAGCGTATATACACATGTATACATAGAGCGTATACACAGAGCGTATATACACACGTATACATAGAGCGTATACATAGAGCGTATACACAGAGCGTATATACACACGTATACATAGAGCATATATACACACGTATACATAGAGCATATATACACACGTATACATAGAGCATATACACAGAGCGTATATACACATGTATACATAGAGCGTATACACAGAGCGTATATACACATGTATACATGGAGCGTATACACAGAGCGTATATACACACGTATACATGGAGCGTATACACAGAGCGTATATACACATGTATACATAGAGCGTATACACAGAGCGTATATACACACGTATACATAGAGCATATACACAGAGCGTATATACACACGTATACATAGAGCATATACACAGAGCGTATATACACATGTATACATAGAGCGTATACACAGAGCGTATATACACATGTATACATAGAGCGTATACATAGAGCGTATACACAGAGCATATATACATGTATACATAGAGCGTATACACAGAGCGTATATACACACGTATACATAGAGCGTATACATAGAGCGTATACACAGAGCGTATATACACACGTATACATAGAGCATATATACACACGTATACATAGAGCATATATACACACGTATACATAGAGCATATACACAGAGCGTATATACACACGTATACATAGAGCGTATACACAGAACGTATACACAGAGCGTATATACACACGTATACATAGAGCATATATACATGTATACATAGAGCGTATACACAGAGCGTATATACACACGTATACATAGAGCGTATACATATAGCGTATACACACGTATACATAGAGCATATATACACACGTATACATAGAGCATATACACAGAGCGTATATACACACGTATACACAGAGCATATATACACACGTATACATAGAGCATATACACAGAGCGTATATACACACGTATACATAGAGCGTATACACAGAACGTATATACACATGTATACATAGAGCGTATACATAGAGCGTATACACAGAGCATATACACATGTATACATAGAGCGTATACACAGAGCGTATATACACATGTATACATAGAGCGTATACACAGAGCGTATATATACATGTATACATAGAGCGTATACATAGAGCGTATACATAGAGCGTATACACAGAGCATATATACACACGTATACATGGAGCGTATACATAGAGCATATATACACACGTATACATAGAGCGTATACACAGAGCATATATACATGTATACATAGAGCGTATACATAGAGCGTATACACAGAGCGTATATACATGTATACATAGAGCGTATACATAGAGCGTATACACAGAGCGTATATACATGTATACATAGAGCGTATACATAGAGCGTATACACAGAGCGTATATATACATGTATACATAGAGCGTATACATAGAGCGTATACACAGAGCGTATATATACATGTATACATAGAGCGTATACACAGAGCGTATATACATGTATACATAGAGCGTATACACAGAGCGTATATACATGTATACATAGAGCGTATACATAGAGCGTATACACAGAGCGTATATACACACGTATACATAGAGCGTATACACAGAGCATATATACATGTATACATAGAGCGTATACATAGAGCGTATACACAGAGCGTATATACATGTATACATAGAGCGTATACATAGAGCGTATACACAGAGCGTATATATACATGTATACATGGAGCGTATACACAGAGCGTATATACATGTATACATAGAGCGTATACATAGAGCGTATACACAGAGCGTATATACATGTATACATAGAGCGTATACATAGAGCGTATACACAGAGCGTATATACATGTATACATAGAGCGTATACATAGAGCGTATACACAGAGCATATATACATGTATACATGGAGCGTATACACAGAGCATATATACATGTATACATAGAGCGTATACATAGAGCGTATACACAGAGCGTATATACATGTATACATAGAGCGTATACATAGAGCGTATACACAGAGCGTATATATACATGTATACATGGAGCGTATACACAGAGCATATATACATGTATACATAGAGCGTATACATAGAGCGTATACACAGAGCGTATATACATGTATACATAGAGCGTATACATAGAGCGTATACACAGAGCGTATATATACATGTATACATGGAGCGTATACACAGAGCATATATACATGTATACATAGAGCGTATACATAGAGCGTATACACAGAGCGTATATACATGTATACATAGAGCGTATACATAGAGCGTATACACAGAGCGTATATACATGTATACATAGAGCGTATACATAGAGCGTATACACAGAGCGTATATATACATGTATACATGGAGCGTATACACAGAGCATATATACATGTATACATAGAGCGTATACATAGAGCGTATACACAGAGCGTATATACATGTATACATAGAGCGTATACATAGAGCGTATACATAGAGCATATATACACACGTATACATAGAGCGTATACACAGAGCATATATACATGTATACATAGAGCGTATACACAGAGCGTATACACAGAGCGTATATACATGTATACATAGAGCGTATACATAGAGCGTATACACAGAGCGTATATACATGTATACATAGAGCGTATACATAGAGCGTATACACAGAGCGTATATATACATGTATACATAGAGCGTATACACAGAGCGTATATATACATGTATACATAGAGCGTATACACAGAGCGTATATATACATGTATACATAGAGCGTATACACAGAGCATATATACATGTATACATAGAGCGTATACATAGAGCGTATACACAGAGCATATATACATGTATACATAGAGCGTATACATAGAGCGTATACACAGAGCGTATATTCATGTATACATAGAGCGTATACATAGAGCGTATACACAGAGCATATATACATGTATACATAGAGCGTATACATAGAGCGTATACACAGAGCATATATACATGTATACATAGAGCGTATACACAGAGCATATATACATGTATACATAGAGCGTATACATAGAGCGTATACACAGAGCGTATATATACATGTATACATAGAGCGTATACATAGAGCGTATACACAGAGCATATATACATGTATACATAGAGCGTATACATAGAGCGTATACACAGAGCGTATATATACATGTATACATAGAGCGTATACATAGAGCGTATACACAGAGCATATATACATGTATACATAGAGCGTATACACAGAGCGTATATACACACGTATACATAGAGCGTATACACAGAGCGTATATATACATGTATACATAGAGCGTATACATAGAGCGTATACACAGAGCATATATACATGTATACATAGAGCGTATACATAGAGCGTATACATAGAGCGTATACACAGAGCGTATATACACACGTATACATAGAGCGTATACACAGAGCATATATACATGTATACATAGAGCGTATACATAGAGCGTATACATGGAGCGTATACATAGAGCATATATACACACGTATACATAGAGCGTATACACAGAGCATATATACACACGTATACATAGAGCGTATACATAGAGCATATATACACACGTATACATAGAGCTTATACACAGAGCGTATATACACATGTATACATAGAGCGTATACATAGAGCGTATACACAGAGCATATATACATCTATACATAGAGCGTATACATAGAGCGTATACACAGAGCGTATATACACATGTATACATAGAGCGTATACATAGAGCATATATACACATGTATACATAGAGCGTATACACAGAGCGTATATACACATGTATACATAGAGCGTATACACAGAGCGTATATACACACGTATACATAGAGCGTATACATAGAGCGTATATACACATGTATACATAGAGCGTATACATAGAGCATATATACACACGTATACATAGAGCGTATACACAGAGCATATATACACACGTATACATAGAGCGTATACATAGAGCATATATACACACGTATACATAGAGCGTATACACAGAGCATATATACATGTATACATAGAGCGTATACACAGAGCATATATACATGTATACATAGAGCGTATACATAGAGCGTATACACAGAGCGTATATACACACGTATACATAGAGCGTATACACAGAGCATATATACACATGTATACATAGAGCGTATACATAGAGCGTATACACAGAGCGTATATACACATGTATACATAGAGCGTATACATAGAGCGTATACACAGAGCGTATATACACATGTATACATAGAGCGTATACATAGAGCGTATACACAGAGCGTATATACATGTATACATAGAGCGTATACATAGAGCGTATACATAGAGCATATATACACACGTATACATAGAGCGTATACACAGAGCATATATACATGTATACATAGAGCGTATACACAGAGCGTATACACAGAGCGTATATACATGTATACATAGAGCGTATACATAGAGCGTATACACAGAGCGTATATACATGTATACATAGAGCGTATACATAGAGCGTATACACAGAGCGTATATATACATGTATACATAGAGCGTATACATAGAGCGTATACACAGAGCGTATATATACATGTATACATAGAGCGTATACACAGAGCATATATACATGTATACATAGAGCGTATACATAGAGCGTATACACAGAGCATATATACATGTATACATAGAGCGTATACATAGAGCGTATACACAGAGCGTATATTCATGTATACATAGAGCGTATACATAGAGCGTATACACAGAGCATATATACATGTATACATAGAGCGTATACATAGAGCGTATACACAGAGCATATATACATGTATACATAGAGCGTATACATAGAGCGTATACACAGAGCATATATACATGTATACATAGAGCGTATACATAGAGCGTATACACAGAGCGTATATATACATGTATACATAGAGCGTATACATAGAGCGTATACACAGAGCATATATACATGTATACATAGAGCGTATACATAGAGCGTATACACAGAGCGTATATATACATGTATACATAGAGCGTATACATAGAGCGTATACACAGAGCATATATACATGTATACATAGAGCGTATACATAGAGCGTATACACAGAGCATATATACATGTATACATAGAGCGTATACATAGAGCGTATACACAGAGCGTATATATACATGTATACATAGAGCGTATACATAGAGCGTATACACAGAGCATATATACATGTATACATAGAGCGTATACATAGAGCGTATACACAGAGCATATATACATGTATACATAGAGCGTATACATAGAGCGTATACATAGAGCGTATACACAGAGCGTATATACACACGTATACATAGAGCGTATACACAGAGCATATATACATGTATACATAGAGCGTATACATAGAGCGTATACATGGAGCGTATACATAGAGCATATATACACACGTATACATAGAGCGTATACACAGAGCATATATACACACGTATACATAGAGCGTATACATAGAGCATATATACACACGTATACATAGAGCGTATACACAGAGCATATATACATGTATACATAGAGCGTATACATAGAGCATATATACACACGTATACATAGAGCGTATACACAGAGCATATATACACACGTATACATAGAGCGTATACACAGAGCATATATACACACGTATACATAGAGCGTATACACAGAGCGTATATACACATGTATACATAGAGCGTATACATAGAGCGTATACACAGAGCATATATACATGTATACATAGAGCGTATACATAGAGCGTATACACAGAGCGTATATACACATGTATACATAGAGCGTATACATAGAGCATATATACACATGTATACATAGAGCGTATACACAGAGCGTATATACACATGTATACATAGAGCGTATACACAGAGCGTATATACACACGTATACATAGAGCGTATACATAGAGCGTATATACACATGTATACATAGAGCGTATACACAGAGCATATATACACACGTATACATAGAGCGTATACATAGAGCATATATACACATGTATACATGGAGCGTATACATAGAGCATATATACACACGTATACATAGAGCGTATACACAGAGCATATATACACACGTATACATGGAGCGTATACATAGAGCATATATACACACGTATACATAGAGCGTATACACAGAGCATATATACATGTATACATAGAGCGTATACACAGAGCATATATACATGTATACATAGAGCGTATACATAGAGCGTATACACAGAGCGTATATACACACGTATACATAGAGCGTATACACAGAGCGTATATACACACGTATACATAGAGCGTATACATACAGCATATATACACACGTATACATGGAGCGTATACATAGAGCATATATACACACGTATACATAGAGCGTATACACAGAGCATATATACATGTATACATAGAGCGTATACACAGAGCATATATACATGTATACATAGAGCGTATACATAGAGCGTATACACAGAGCGTATATACACACGTATACATAGAGCGTATACACAGAGCGTATATACACATGTATACATAGAGCGTATACATAGAGCGTATACACAGAGCATATATACATGTATACATAGAGCGTATACATAGAGCGTATACACAGAGCGTATATATAGAGCGTATACACAGAGCGTATATACACATGTATACATAGAGCGTATACATAGAGCGTATACACAGAGCGTATATACACACGTATACATAGAGCGTATACACAGAGCGTATATACACATGTATACATAGAGCTCATATATGCACAGAGCACAGACAGGGGCTTCTCACTAAATTAGAATATCTTCAAAAAGTGAATGTATTTCCGTTCTCCAGTACAGACAGTGACTCTCCTCTATCCTACTGAGTCATTACACACAGAGTGATCTATGTCACGGGTTTATTGCTGATAATCCTGATGATTATGGCTTACAGCCAATGAGAACCCAGAAGTCATTATCTCACGAAATTAGAATAATTACCAATAAACCCCTGTACAGGCTCCTAAGTGTTTATAAAGGTGCCTTAAGCTGGAGTCACACACAGCGACTTACCAGTGATCCCGACAGCGATATCAATGTGTCAGGATCGCTGGTAAGTCGCTATGTGATCGCTGGTGAGCTGTCAAACAGGCAGCTTCACCAGCGATTAGCACAGCGACGCCGCGCTCGTTAGCGCTGATGCCATATTCATGTCAAAAATAGAATTAAAATAAAAAATATTGTTATTCTCACTTTCCGACGTCCCGCGCAGCATTCCCGCCTCTCTCCACGCTCCGGTCCCAGTAATCCTTTGCGAGAATGACCGCGATAACGTCCGTTCTCGCGGGATCACGAAGTCTCGCGGTCATTCTTGCAAAGGATTACTGGGACCGGAGCGTGGAGAGAGGTGGGATGGCTGCACGGGACGCCGGAAGGTGAGAATAACACTATTTTTTATAATTATTTTACAGCTGATCGCTGGTCTCTCGCCTGTCACACGCAGCGATGCGTGCTGGCCAGCGGGAGATCAGCGATGAAAAAAATGTCCAGAGGTTTCTTGCAGCGATCAGCGATACCGGCAGGGGGGCCGATCGCTGTCACACACGGCGTTCTCACTGGTGAGATCGCTGTTGTGTCACAAAAGTTGTGACTCAGCAGCGAGATTGCTATGTGTGACGGGGCCCTTAGTCTGTGTCAATAGCTCCACAATCATGGGGAAGACTGCTGACCTGACAGATGTCCAGAAGGCGTCACTGACACACTCCACAAGGAGGGGAAGCCACAAAAGGTCATTGCTAAAGAAGCTGGTGTAGTGCAGCGGTGTTCACGCTGTGCAGTGATGAGGCAGTGACCCGAGCAAGTTCAAAACAAAATGTGCTTAATGACCAAAACTCACACAGTGCACATCACGCTGTATCCTCCGGATCGCAGCCGGGAAAACAAAACACAGTCCAGGACCGGTTGCCGTGACCGATCGCTCTTCCGTGTACGCAGGGGTGCAAGACGCTTTGGATCCGCTTGGCCCTGTGTTGCCTCACACAGGGAGTGCTCTGCAGACCACCTGCTGTCTCGTTGCAAGACCAAAACTGACACACCCAAACTCTTCCTGCAGGGTTTTTCTTTTTCTTCACTCCAATCTGTGGCCATAGGCCTCTTATAAGATCTGTGCTGGAGGAAACAGACCGGACCCCACTACCTTCCTGCAGTCCGTTTCAAAAATAAAATCCCATACCGGGTTTTCCTGAACAAGCTCCTTGGTCAAAATAACTTGACCAGCTTCAAACTTACTTTTATTCTGCCCTGTGACTCACAGGCATCCTGCTGTGACCACAAGGCACTCCAGCGGATCTAATAAGCTTCTGAGCGCATGCTGGGGGACACATAGGGTCCCTCACATATGACACCGGTCACTGCCTCACACTGGCTGTTCACACAGTGCTGTATCCAAGAATATTAATGGAGAGTGGAGTGGAAGGAAAAAGTGTGGTAGAAAAAGGTTCACAAGCCACCGGGATAACCGCAGCCTGGAAAGGATTGTTAAGAAAAGTCCGTTCAGTAATGTGGGGGCGACTCACACGGAGCGGACTGCTGCTGGAGTCATTGCTTCACACCACAAACAGATGTCTCCAGGACATGGGCTACAAGTGTCACATTCCTTGTGTCAGCCACTCATGACCAATAGACAACGCTGGAAGCGTCTTCCCTGGGCCAAGGAGAAGAGCCGGACTGTTGTCAGTGGTCGCAGAGTCTGGAGGAAGAGTGGAGAGGCCACAATCCAAGCTGCTGGAGGTCTAGTGTGAAGTCTCCACCATCAGTGATGGTTTGGGGAGCCATGTCATCTGCTGGTGTAGGTCCACTGTGTTTTATCAAGACCAAAGTCAGCGCAGCCGTCTACCAGGACATGTTAGAGCTCTTCATGCTTCCCTCTGCCGACAAGCTTTATGGAGATGGAAATGTCATTCTCCAGCAGGACTTGGCCCCTGTCCACACGGCCAAAAGTACCAATACCTGGTGTACACACAACAGTATCACTTGGCTTGATTGGCAGCAAACTCGCCTGACCTTAACCCCATAGAGAATCTATGGAGTATTGTCAAGAGGAAGATGAGAGACACCAGACCCAACAATGCAGACGAGCTGAAGGCTGCTATCAAAGCAACCTGGGCTTCCATAACCCCTCAGCAGTGCCACAGGCTGATCGCCTCCATGCCACGCCGCATTGATGCAGTAATTGATGCAGAAGGAGCCCGACCAAGTATTGAGAGCAGTTACTGAACAAACATTTCAGTAGGCCACCATTTCGGATTTTACAATAATTTTTCAAGCTGGTGTTATAAAGTATTCTAATTTACTGAGATAATGACTTCTGGGTTCTCATTGGCTGTAAGTCATAATCATCAACATTACCAGAAATAATCCCGTGAGGTAGATCACTCTGTGTAAAGTATTCTAATTTACTGAATACATGAACAGTCTATAATTTTAAGGGTAGGTTAATTTTAATATTGAGGGACTATATCAATGACATTTTATAAATTATAAACATTTTCTCGTGTCTATTGTACTTGTCCATATTTCCCCTTTTCACATGTAAAGCGCCATGGAATAAATGGCGCTATAAAAATATATAATAATAATATAACTTTATTTGCATTTTGCAGTGAGAAATATTTGATCCCCTACCAACCATTAAGGCTGGAGTCACACTAGAGAAAAATACGGACAAGTGCCGGGCGAGAAAAAATCGCCTAGCACTCATCCCAATGTTAACCTATAGGGCAGCGCCCATCATTCGTTTTCTATCTCGCCCGTATTATACGTGTGGGTGAAATCGCAGCATGCTGCACCGTATGACACCCTAGACTCGCCAATGTAAGTTTACCGGGGCGAGAAAGATATGGATTACACACGGACCATGCGTGTGATTTGCGAGAAATACGGACCAGTGTCCTTTAGAAAAGCCGGCAATTCAGTGCGCGACACTGTAAAATCACACTGACGGGTTACAATAGAATAGAGAGAATACATGTTGTGGTGCAGTGACCATTGTGTCCTCTAGGGGGCGCTGTGGGGTGCCCCAGGACAAGCATACAGGCATGTCCATTGTGGTAATGGAAATAGGATGAACGGCAGGATGGTAAATGACTGTTATGTATCCCAGGGTGCGTGGCCCTGGGATGGAAGCTTGAACATGTGTGTTAATCACCAGAGTACAGCTGAGGTTGTTTGTTTCAATGTATCAGGGAAGGCTTCCAGGTGACTGGTGGGATCAGTCACCTACAAACCCACCCAGGGGTGTGTGTCTGAAGTAAAGCCTATGTGCGTGGTTGTGAATCTGAAGGACCTGCAATGAGGTCATAGCCATGTGATGCTGTGGGTGTGGCTACGGACCATATAAGGTGACCAGGGTAGGTCACATGAGTGAATGCCTGGATCTGATTGGTCTGTGTGGAAGGTCCCAGATGTGGAAGATAGAAGGTGTGCTGCCTTCCTGAAGCGCACATGTGGACGCCACTGACCGTGTGTGGCCTGTGTGTAATAGCCTGTGAGTACTGGACAGTCCCCAGGAGGGAAGGGACCTCAGAACAGAGAAGCAGCTAAGAGGTAACCGGGACAGGGGGAATTAACTGAGAGACTGTAGAGCCTGATGACTGGAAAAAGCACAGCCTGTGTGACCACAGGGCTAAGGGAGCGGAGCTCTACAATCAATCTTCATTTGGTCTGATGTAAGACTGTAGCTGCTGTATGGTTTATGCTGCACAATGATCCAGACTGATTTATGTGAGCAACCCGGTCCTGGCGGGCGTAATCCGCTGCCAAGTGAGCGTCCCTCAACATGAACAATAGGCGCTACCTTACAATGTGTACACATAGTGTGTGTGTATATATATATATATATATATACAGTATATATATATATATATATATATATATATATATTCAACTAGCTGAAGAGCCCGGCGCTGCCCGGGCATAGTAACTAACTACGGTTAGTGTGCAAAGCTGAGTGTAGAGCCCCACCCACGCCGCATAGCCACATTCACTAGCATATCCCACATCATCCCGTCAGCCACCGGACTACTACCCCTAATATCCCACATCATCCCGTCAGCCAGAGCCACCGGACTACTACCCCTAATATCCCACATCATCCCGTCAGCCAGAGCCACCGGACTACTACCCCTAATATCCCACATCATCCCGTCAGCCAGAGCCACCGGACTACTACCCCTAATATCCCACATCATCCCGTCAGCCAGAGTCACCGGACTACTACCACTAATATCCAACATCGTCCCGTCAGCCAGAGCCACCGGACTACTACCACTAATATCCCACATCATCCCGTCAGCCAGAGCCACCGGACTACTACCCCTAATATCCCACATCATCCCGTCAGCCAGAGCTACCAGACTACTACCCCTAATATCCCACATCATCCCGTCAGCCAGAGCCACCGGACTACTACCCCTAATATCCCACATCATCCCATCATCCCGTCAGCCACCGGACTACTACCCCTAATATCCCACATCATCCCGTCAGCCAGAGTCACCGGACTACTACCCCTAATATCCAACATCGTCCCGTCAGCCAGAGCCACCGGACTACTACCCCTAATATCCAACATCGTCCCGTCAGCCAGAGCCACCGGACTACTACCCCTAATATCCCACATCATCCCATCATCCCGTCAGCCACCGGACTACTACCCCTAATATCCAACATCGTCCCGTCAGCCAGAGCCACCGGACTACTACCCCTAATATCCCACATCATCCCATCATCCCGTCAGCCACCGGACTACTACCCCTAATATCCCACATCATCCCGTCAGCCAGAGTCACCGGACTACTACCCCTAATATCCCACATCATCCCGTCAGCCAGAGCCACCGGACTACTACCCCTAATATCCAACATCGTCCCGTCAGCCAGAGCCACCGGACTACTACCCCTAATATCCCACATCATCCCGTCAGCCAGAGCCACCGGACTACTACCCCTAATATCCCACATCATCCCGTCAGCCAGAACCACCGGACTACTACCCCTAATATCCCACATCATCCCGTCAGCCAGAGTCACCGGACTACTACCACTAATATCCAACATCGTCCCGTCAGCCAGAGCCACCGGACTACTACCACTAATATCCCACATCATCCCGTCAGCCAGAGCCACCGGACTACTACCCCTAATATCCCACATCATCCCGTCAGCCAGAACCACCGGACTACTACCCCTAATATCCCGCATCATCCCGTCAGCCAGAGCCACCGGACTACTACCACTAATATCCCACATCATCCCGTCAGCCAGAACCACCGGACTACTACCCCTAATATCCCACATCATCCCGTCAGTCAGAGCCATCGGACTACTACCACTAATATCCCACATCATCCCGTCAGCCAGAACCACCGGACTACTACCCCTAATATCCCACATCATCCCGTCAGTCAGAGCCATCGGACTACTACCACTAATATCCCACATCATCCCGTCAGCCAGAACCACCGGACTACTACCCCTAATATCCCGCATCATCCCGTCAGCCAGAGCCACCGGACTACTACCCCTAATATCCCGCATCATCCCGTCAGCCAGAGCCACCGGACTACTACCCCTAATATCCCCCATCATCCCGTCAGCCAGAACCACCGGACTACTACCCCTAATATCCCGCATCATCCCGTCAGCCAGAGCCACCGGACTACTACCCCTAATATCCCACATCATCCCGTCAGCCAGAACCACCGGACTACTACCCCTAATATCCCACATCATCCCTTCAGCCAGAGACACCGGACTACTACCCCTAATATCCCACATCATCCCGTCAGCCAGAGCCACCGGACTACTACCCCTAATATCCCACAACATCCCGTCAGCCAGAGCCACCGGACTACTACCACTAATATCCCACATCATCCCGTCAGTAAGAGCCACCGGACTACTACCCCTAATATCCCACATCATCCCGTCAGCCAGATCCACCGGACTACTACCCCTAATATCCCACATCATCCCGTCAGCCAGAGCCACCGGACTACTACCCCTAATATCCCACATCATCCCGTCAGCCACCGGACTACTACCCCTAATATCCCACATCATCCCGTCAGCCAGAGGCACCGGACTACTACCCCTAATATCCCACATCATCCCGTCAGCCACCGGACTACTACCCCTAATATCCCACATCATCCCGTCAGCCAGAGCCACCGGACTACTACCACTAATATCCCACATCATCCCGTCAGCCAGAACCACCGGACTACTACCCCTAATATCCCACATCATCCCGTCAGCCAGAACCACCGGACTACTACACCTAATATCCCGCATCATCCCGTCAGCCAGAGCCACCGGACTACTACCCCTAATATCCCACATCATCCCGTCAGCCAGAGCCACCGGACTACTACCCCTAATATCCTACATCATCCCGTCAGCCAGATCCACCGGACTACTACCCCTAATATCCCACATCATCCCGTCAGCCAGAGCCACCGGACTACTACCCCTAATATCCCACATCATCCCGTCAGCCACCGGACTACTACCCCTAATATCCCACATCATCCCGTCAGCCAGAGCCACCGGACTACTACCCCTAATATCCCGCATCATCCCGTCAGCCAGAGCCACCGGACTACTACCACTAATATCCCACATCATCCCGTCAGCCAGAACCACCGGACTACTACCCCTAATATCCCACATCATCCCGTCAGCCAGAACCACCGGACTACTACACCTAATATCCCGCATCATCCCGTCAGCCAGAGCCACCGGACTACTACCCCTAATATCCCACATCATCCCGTCAGCCAGAACCACCGGACTACTACCCCTAATATCCCACATCATCCCGTCAGCCAGAGCCACCGGACTACTACCCCTAATATCCCACATCATCCCGTCAGCCAGAGCCACCGGACTACTACCACTAATATGCCACATCATCCCGTCAGCCAGAGCCACCGGACTACTACCCCTAATATCCCACATCATCCCGTCAGCCAGAGCCACCGGACTACTACCCCTAATATCCCACATCATCCCGTCAGCCAGAGCCACCGGACTACTACCACTAATATGCCACATCATCCCGTCAGTCAGAGCCACCGGACTACTACCCCTAATATCCCACATCATCCCGTCAGCCAGAGCCACCGGACTACTACCACTAATATGCCACATCATCCCGTCAGCCAGAGCCACCGGACTACTACCCCTAATATCCCACATCATCCCGTCAGCCAGAGCCACCGGACTACTACCCCTAATATCTCACATCATCCCGTCAGCCAGAGCCACCGGACTACTACCACTAATATGCCACATCATCCCGTCAGTCAGAGCCACCGGACTACTACCCCTAATATCCCACATCATCCCGTCAGCCAGAGCCACCGGACTACTACCACTAATATCCCACATCCCGCCAGCCAGAGCCACCGGACTACTACCCCTAATATCCCACATCATCCCATCAGCCAGAGCCACCGGACTACTACCCCTAATATCCCACATCATCCCGTCAGCCACCGGACTACTACCCCTAATATCCCACATCATCCCGTCAGCCAGAGCCACCGGACTACTACCCCTAATATCCCGCATCATCCCGTCAGCCAGAGCCACCGGACTACTACCACAAATATCCCACATCATCCCGTCAGCCAGAACCACCGGACTACTACCCCTAATATCCCACATCATCCCATCAGCCAGAGCCACCGGACTACTACCCCTAATATCCCACATCATCCCATCAGCCAGAGCCACCGGACTACTACCCCTAATATGCCACATCATCCCGTCAGTCAGAGCCACCGGACTACTACCCCTAATATCCCACATCATCCCGTCAGCCAGAGCCACCGGACTACTACCACTAATATCCCACATCCCGCCAGCCAGAGCCACCGGACTACTACCCCTAATATCCCACATCATCCCATCAGCCAGAGCCACCGGACTACTACCCCTAATATCCCACATCATCCCGTCAGCCACCGGACTACTACCCCTAATATCCCACATCATCCCGTCAGCCAGAGCCACCGGACTACTACCCCTAATATCCCGCATCATCCCGTCAGCCAGAGCCACCGGACTACTACCACTAATATCCCACATCATCCCGTCAGCCAGAACCACCGGACTACTACCCCTAATATCCCGCATCATCCCGTCAGCCAGAGCCACCGGACTACTACCCCTAATATCCCACATCATCCCGTCAGCCAGAACCACCGGACTACTACCCCTAATATCCCACATCATCCCGTCAGCCAGAGACACCGGACTACTACCCCTAATATCCCACATCATCCCGTCAGCCAGAGCCACCGGACTACTACCCCTAATATCCCACATCATCCCGTCAGCCAGAGCCACCGGACTACTACCACTAATATGCCACATCATCCCATCAGTCAGAGCCACCGGACTACTACCCCTAATATCCCACATCATCCCGTCAGCCAGAGCCACCGGACTACTACCCCTAATATCCCACATCATCCCGTCAGCCAGAGCCACCGGACTACTACCACTAATATCCCACATCATCCCGTCAGCCAGAGCCACCGGACTACTACCCCTAATATCCCACATCATCCCGTCAGCCAGAGCCACCGGACTACTACCACTAATATCCCACATCATCCCGTCAGCCAGAGCCACCGGACTACTACCACTAATATCCCACATCATCCCGTCAGCCAGAGCCAGCGGACTACTTACCCCTAATATCCCACATCATCCCGTCAGCCAGAGCCACCGGACTACTACCCCTATTATCCCACATCATCCCGTCATCCAGAGCCACCGGACGACTACCCCTAATATCCCACATCATCCAGTCAGCCAGAGCCACCGGACTACTACCACTAATATGCCACATCATCCCGTCAGCCAGAGCCACCGGACTACTACCACTAATATCCCACATCATCCCGTCAGCCAGAGCCACCGGACTACTACCACTAATATGCCACATCATCCCGTCATCCAGAGCCACCGGACTACTACCACTAATATCCCACATCATCCCGTCAGCCAGAGCCACCGGACTACTACCACTAATATGCCACATCATCCCGTCAGCCAGAGCCACCGGACTACTACCCCTAATATCCCACATCATTCCGCCAGCCAGAGCCACCGGACTACTACCCCTAATATCCCACATCATCCCTTCAGCCAGAGACACCGGACTACTACCACTAATATCCCACATCATCCCGTCAGCCAGAGCCACCGGACTACTACCCCTAATATCCCACATCATCCCGTCAGCCAGAGCCACCGGACTACTACCCCTAATATCCCACATCATCCCGTCAGCCAGAGCTACCGGACTACTACCCCTAATATCCCACATCATCCCGTCAGCCAGAGCCACCGGACTACTACCCCTAATATCCCACATCATCCCGTCAGCCAGAGCCACCGGACTACTACCACTAATATCCCACATCATCCCGTCAGCCAGAGCCACCGGACTACTACCACTAATATCCCACATCATCCCATCAGCCAGAGCCACCGGACTACTACCCCTAATATCCCACATCATCCCGCCAGCCAGAGCCACCGGACTACTACCCCTAATATCCCACATCATCCCATCAGCCAGAGCTACCGGACTACTACCCCTAATATCCCACATCATCCCATCAGCCAGAGCCACCGGACTACTACCCTTAATATCCCACATCATTCCATCAGCCAGAGCCACCGGACTACTACCCCTAATATCCCACATCATCCCGTCAGCCAGAGCCACCGGACTACTACCCCTAATATCCCACATCATCCCATCAGCCAGAGCCACAAGACTACTACCACTTATATCCCACATCATCCCGTCAGCCAGAGCCACCGGACTACTACCACTAATATCCCACATCATCCCATCAGCCAGAGCTACCGGACTACTACACCTAATATCCCACATCATCCCGTCAGCCAGAGCCACCGGACTACTACCCCTAATATCCCACATCATCCCGCCAGCCAGAGCCACCGGACTACTACCACTAATATCCCACATCATCCCATCAGCCAGAGCTACCGGACTACTACACCTAATATCCCACATCATCCCGCCAGCCAGAGCCACCGGACTACTACCCCTAATATCCCACATCATCCCGCCAGCCAGTAAAAGTAGAATAGTGAAATTGCACAGATACATTGTTCACTAAGATCCCAGGGCAGCTTGTAATTTGTCCGGCTCATGGATGTACAGCATCTGTATGCAGTGTAGTGTCATATTTAATGGGTTGTTATGGATAAAGCATTACGTGTTATATGGATATATTCAGGTGAATTGTGGGGAAAGTAGCACTTTAAAAAAACTCACAGCATCACAGCACAGTAACACATCAATAGTGCATAAAAGTGTCTGTGAGAAAATACGAAATCCACAGGACATTTACTATGTGCACTTTCCTACATGTGTGTCACTTAATGACACCACACGGGGGGGGGGATTCGTTTCTGTCATGTACTCACTGCTCCTTTCTGGGGGACAGACGATGGCTGGAGCTTATGTTCCCGGGGATGCTAGATTTCTCCCACCATGTCAGTGTCTGCTGTGGTGTTGTCAAGTGCGAAAACTTTGGCATAGCAACCAATCACCGCTCAGCTACTTTTAACCAGCTCTGTTGAAATGAAAGATGCTTTGTGATTGGTTGGTGACACACACATTGATTTTTATATATAGAGATATACAGTGACAACATAGTGTCTTCATTCATAGAAAGTGCCGTGTGCGTGAAGTGCATTTATACAACATATACAGTGCCTTGCAAATGTATTCGGCTCCCTGGAACGTTTCCATTTTTTCCCACATATCGTGCTTCAAACATAAAGACACTGTAACGTCCATCTGCGGTTCTGGGCTGCAGCCAGGCAATACCCCGAGAAACACTGATACGCTTTACCCCTATACAGGGATCTGGATTTACAACAGAGCCCAGGAGGTACTGTCTGAATATGAGCAGCGGCCAGAGCAGGACGGTCGTCAGAGTGAAGTACAAAAACGGCAGGCAATAGCAGAGTCAAATTCAGGCCAAGGTCAGAGTCAAAAACCAGGAGGGCGGCAGAGGTACAGAATCGTTAGGAAGAAGCAGAGTCAGAATATCCAGGCCAAGGTCACAAACCAGGAGAGTAGCAGAAGTACAGAATCGTCAGGCAATAGAAGGGTCAGAAATCCAGGCTGAGGTCAGAGTCATAAACCAGGAGAGTCACAGAGGTACAGAATCATCAGGCAATAGAAGGGTCAGAAATCCAGGCTGAGGTCAGAGTCATAAACCAGGAGAGTCACAGAGGTACAGAATCATCAGGCAATAGAAGGGTCAGAAATCCAGGCTGAGGTCAGAGTCATAAACCAGGAGAGTCACAGAGGTACAGAATCATCAGGCAATAGAAGGGTCAGAAATCCAGGCTGAGGTCAGAGTCATAAACCAGGAGAGTCACAGAGGTACAGAATCATCAGGCAATAGAAGGGTCAGAAATCCAGGCTGAGGTCAGAGTCATAAACCAGGAGAGTCACAGAGGTACAGAATCATCAGGCAATAGAGGGGTCAGAAATCCAGGCTGAGGTCAGAGTCATAAACCAGGAGAGTCACAGAGGTACAGAATCATCAGGCAATAGAAGGGTCAGAAATCCAGGCTGAGGTCAGAGTCATAAACCAGGAGAGTCACAGAGGTACAGAATCATCAGGCAATAGAAGGGTCAGAAATCCAGGCTGAGGTCAGAGTCATAAACCAGGAGAGTCACAGAGGTACAGAATCATCAGGCAATAGAAGGGTCAGAAATCCAGGCTGAGGTCAGAGTCATAAACCAGGAGAGTCACAGAGGTACAGAATCATCAGGCAATAGAAGGGTCAGAAATCCAGGCTGAGGTCAGAGTCATAAACCAGGAGAGTCACAGAGGTACAGAATCATCAGGCAATAGAAGGGTCAGAAATCCAGGCTGAGGTCAGAGTCATAAACCAGGAGAGTCACAGAGGTACAGAATCATCAGGCAATAGAAGGGTCAGAAATCCAGGCTGAGGTCAGAGTCATAAACCAGGAGAGTCACAGAGGTACAGAATCATCAGGCAATAGAAGGGTCAGAAATCCAGGCTGAGGTCAGAGTCATAAACCAGGAGAGTCACAGAGGTACAGAATCATCAGGCAATAGAAGGGTCAGAAATCCAGGCTGAGGTCAGAGTCAAACAGAAGTCAATCACTAAGTAACACACAGGGGCACCAAGAATATATCCGGCGGCCTGCAAGCCCAGTCCCAAGGTATTGAGGGATCAGGTCATCCCTCACAGGCTCCCGGGCTGATGATGTCATCAGGACCGCCCCCAGGACCAGACCTGATGATGATGCACCAACCCCTTCATGACTGACAAGAGGGGCGGAGTCTGTGTCCACCAGATGTCTGCGCAGAAGCCCTTTCACTGTTGCCGCCATCACTCAGGCGCGAGCCACGGCGCCTCCTAGTAGCTGAGGGCGGAACAGCAGGCCCCGAGTTCGACGGCGACATGTCAGTCCGGCGCCTCCTGGTGGACGAGGCCTGGAGAGCAGGCCCCGAGCCCGAGGGCGGCGTGACAGTTCGTCGCCTCTTAGTGGCTGAGGGCGGAACAGCAGGCCCCGAGTTCGACGGCGACATGTCAGTCCGGCGCCTCCTGGTGGCCGAGGCCTGGAGAGCAGGCCCCGTGCCCGAGGGCGGCGTGACAGTTCGTCGCCTCCTAGTGGCTGAGGGCGGAACAGCAGGCCCCGAGTCTGACGGCGACGTGACAGACACCAAATGTAAATTTTTTGGGAAATTCAAACACTGAAGAGTGGGGCGTGCAATATTATTCGGCCCCTGTAATACTTTGTTGCGCCTCCTTTTGCTGCGGTTACAGCTGCAGTCTCTTGGGATATGTCTCCATCAGTCTTGTACATGGACAGACTGAAATTCTCACCCATTCTTCCTTGGCAAACAGCTCGGGCTCAGTGAGGTTGGATGGAGATCGTTTGTGAACAGCAGTTCTCAGCTCTTTCCACAGATTCTCCATTGGATTCAGGTCCGGACTGTGACTTGGCCATTCTCACACCTGGAGACGTTTATTTGTGAACCATTCCATTGTACAGGGTGGGCCATTTATATGGATACACCTAAATAATGTGGGAATGGTTTGTGATATCAACTTCCTGTTTGTGGCACATTAGTATATGGGAGGGGGGAAACTCTTCAAGATGGGTGGTGACCATGGCGGCCATTTTGAAGTCGGCCATTTTGGATCCTACTTTATTTTTTCCAATGGGAAGAGGGTCATGTGATGCATCAAACTTATTGAGAATTTCACAGGAAAAACAATGGTGTGCTTTGTTTTAGTGTAACTTTATTCTCTCATGAGTTATTGACAATTTTATGACCACTTATATAATGTGTTTAAAGTGCTGCCCATTGTGTTGGATTGTCAATGCAACCCTCTTCTCCCACTCCTTACACACTGATAGCAACACCGCAGAAGAAATGCTAATCTAAGGGGGTCAGATTCCTTGTAGGAATGCTCGGTCCTGACACCCATAATGTGGGGGTGCACCATCTTGCTGGAAACACTCAGGGAACGTGCCATCTTCAGAGCATAAAGAGGGCAACACATCATCATGGAGCAATGTCCAGATATCCAGTGGCATTGAGGTTTCCACTGGCCCCACTATCTTTGTACCCCATATACCACACCATACCATCAATTATGGGTGCCAGGTCCGAGCATTCCTACATGAACACTTTCCTGGACAGTACATGGGTCGTCGTGGGCCAGTTGAATGGCCACCAAGGTCTCCCGATCTGACCCTCTTAGACTTTTATCTTTGGGGTCATCTGAAGACAATTGTCTATGCTGTGAAGATACGAGATGTGCAGCATCTTAAACCACGGATACTGGAAGCCTGTGCTAGCATTTCTTCTGCGGTGTTGCTATCAGTGTGTAAGGAGTGGGAGAAGAGGGCTGCATTGACAATCCAACACAATGGGCAGCACTTTATAAGTGGTCATAAACTTGTAAATAACTCATGAAAGAATAGTTACATGAAAACCAAGCACACCATTGTTTTTCTTGTGAAATTCTCAGTGAGTTTGATGAGTCACATGACCCTCTTCCCATTGAAAAAAATAAAGTTGGATCCAAAATGACCGACTTCAAAATGGCCACCATGGTCACCACCCATCTTGAAAGGTTTCCCCCCTCCCATATACTAATGTGCCACAAACAGGAAGTTGATCTCACCAACCATTCCCATTTTATTTAGGTGTATCCATATAAATGGCCCACCCTGTAGATTTTGCTTTATGTTTGGGATCATTGTCTTGTTGGAAGACAAATATCCGTCCCAGTCTCAGGTCTTTTGCAGACTCCAACAGGTTTTCTTCAAGAATGGTCCTGTATTTGGCTCCATCCATCTTCCCATCAATTTTAACCATCTTCCCTGTCCCTGCTGAAGAAAAGCAGGCCCAAACCATGATGCTACCACCACCATGTTTGACAGTGGGGATGGTGTGTTCAGGGTGATGAGCTGTGTTGCCTTTACGCCAAACATCGTTTGGCATTGTTGCCAAAAAGTTTGATTTTGGTTTCATCTGACCAGAGGACCTTCTTCCACATGTTTGGTGTGTCTCCCAGCTGGCTTGTTGCAAACTTTAACCCCTTTACCCCAAGGGTGGTTGCACATTAATGACCGGGCCAATTTTTACAATTCCACTGTCCCTTTATGAGGTAATAACTCTGGAGCTTCCGTGGATCCTGGTGATTCTGACATTGTTTTCTTGTGACATATTGTACTTCACAGCAGGCACTGAGAAAGCCACCTCCCTGCAGGACCCGGAAGGCCCCTGCAGCCATATTGGATCCGGGGGCCTGAAGGAAAGAGGCCCTCGGAACAACGCAATCACATCGCATTGTTCTGAGGGTCTCCAGGAAGCACTAGGGAGCCCTCTCCATGCGTGATGCTTCCCTATGCCCCCGGAACAATGCGATCATGTTTGATCTTAGTGTGCCGGGAGCGGTCCGTGACCACTCCTGGTACATAGTGCCGGGTGTCAGCTGTGATTATCAGCTGACACCCGGCCGCGATCAGCTTCGCTCCCCCATGAGCGTGGCTGATCGCGTATGACGTACTATACCGTTCATAGGCATTAATGCCCAGGGCACATGGACGGGATAGTACGCCATATGTCGGGAAGGGGTTAAAAATGGGTCGTGGCTGGATCTTCCAGCAAGACAATGACCCAAAACATACAGCCAAGGCAACAAAGGAGTGGCTCCAAAAGAAGCACATAAAGTTCATGGAGTGGCCTAGCCAGTCTCCAGACCTTAATCCCATAGAAACCTTATGTAGGGAGGTGAAGCTCCGAGTGGCCAAGCGACAACTTAAAAATCTTAAGATGTTCTAGAAAGAGGAGTGGAGCAAAATTCCTCCTGACATGTGCGCAAACCTCATCATCAACTACAAGACGCGTCTGCTGCTGAGCCTGCCAACAAGGGTGTTACCACCAAGTATTAAGTCTTGTTAGCCAGAGGGATCAAATACTTATTTCTCACTGCAAAATGCAAATACATTTATATAATTTATACAATGTGATCTTCTGGATTTTATTTTTGTTATTAAATTAACCTTCCCTTAATATTGTAGACTGTTGATGTCTGTGTCAGAGGGCAAACTTACAAAATCAGCAAGGGGTCAAATACTTATTCACCCCACTGTACATCTTTGAGGGATTTTATTTCCTACACACAAAAAAACCGAGTACATGTCCAAAATAGATAGTTAAAAAAATCAATATATTTTTATTTATACAAACATGTATGAGTGATCAGAAACAGACAAGGCACATACAGAACTGATGTGTGGAAAACCTGTGTGTTTCCCCTGAGTACATAGATGTAGATTGCACAGCTGCTTGAAATAATTGGCACTGGCGCCTGCGCGTCGCACCACAGGTCCTAGGTATCGCGTCATACACAGCGCGTCACATCTCAGCCAGCCTCGCACATGACCATATGGGTAGAGGGAAATCCCTCATGACATCAGATTACCTGTCGACCAGTAACGGAGGCCGAGAAGGATGTGCCCAGGATCCTGTCGCAGCAAGCAAGCGCACGTGCTAAGGACGCCATATTGGAGATGGGCAAGTAAATGGTCATATGCGTCGCGCATGCGCCATATACAGCACTGTGTATTACGCGATACCTAGGACCTGTATAGCAGCGCGCCAGTGGTAGTGCCAATTATTTCAAACTGCTGTGCAATCTGCATATATGTACTCAGGAGATACACACAGTCACAGCCCCCCAAGGAAGCCCACGCGAAACGCACGTCGGGGCTGCCATTGGAGACGCACTCACGGATACTTACATGGGTGAGTCTAGTATTCCTTAAAGGGATATTTCCCCAAACTTTGTAGTGATCTTGTTGCTCTGAATGAGATGAATGTTTGTATCCCATGTCTGCCGTACATATGGTAGAGCACCTGTGTGACTAATGCAGATCTTCTTTGCACTTTACACTTTATTGTGAGTTTGTCACGGCAATAGATTTTACACCTTTTGTGGTTTGCTGGTTGCCCCTCTCCATTCCTATCGTAGCTGTGCCCTTCCACACATCAGTCTTGTATGTGCCTTGTCTGTTTCTGATCACTCATACATGTTTGTATAAATAGATTGATTATTTTAACCATCTATTTTGGACTTGTACTCTGTTTTTTGTGTGTAGGAAATATGATCTTTGGTGTGTCCATAGTAATTTTTGTGGGTCTATGAAATTGGCATATGTCCGTTTAAGACATTTTGATATGCATCAGTGGATTTTTTTCTTGGTCCTTGAGAGTTCAGTGGTGGTCAGTGGAGCAGATCTGTATTCCTTCAGCTAGTATCCTGTAGAATGTCAGATCTGTGTCCCCTTGATGGTGCCTTGACTGTTGTTGTGCCTTCTCTGGTCCCAGATTGCCTCCTCTGGTTCCTGGCACCTTCTCTGGTTTCCCCTCTTGCGCTTCCATCCTCTAGTCCCCACCTTCCTCTTCTGGTGCCCCCTCCCGCCCCTTCCTCATCTGCTTCTTCCGCCCGCTCCTGGCTTTTTTGGTCCCCATTCACGCCTTCCTCCTCTGATTCCCCTGCCCGTGCCTGTCTGCTCTGATTCCCACTCCTACATCCTCTGGTTCCGCATCCCGCCCCTGACTTCTTTTGGTTCTTCCACCCGCGCCTGCCTCCTCTGGTCCTCACCTGCCTTTAAACCTCTGCTGTTTCTTTTGTGCAGGGTGGAACCTCCCAGCATACCTGACCGTGCTCATCGCCTTTGGGAACTTGGGACCCCTGGCCGTCACTCTTGCTCACCGCTTCTGCCCCCCTGGAGGTATCTCGGAGCCGTGGCTGATCCGGTCGGTCCATGCGCTGAGCCTGCTGTCTGCAATCTTCTTGGCGCTTTTCTGGGACCGGCGTGTCATGGTGGGCGGTGAGGAGCACTCTGTGCCATACCTGCTTCTGGCGTTCCTGCTGGCTCTGGGTTGCTGCACCTCGAACGTCACCTTCCTTCCCTTCATGTACAGCTTTCCACAGCAGTACGTGCGCAGCTTCTTCATCGGTCAGGGGCTCAGCGCCCTGTTCCCTTGCGTGCTGGCGCTGGGTCAGGGTGTGGGCCGGCTGGAGTGCAGGAATAACACGTACGGGAATGGCAGCGCCCCCCACTATATGCAAGAGAACTTCTCTGCCTCCTCCTACTTCTGGGGCCTCTTCTCACTCCTCGTAGTTTCTGCTTTATCATTTGCCCTACTCTTATTCTGGAAACAAAGGGTTAAAAAGGAGCCGGAGCAGGAACTGGGGGCATCCGGTGAGCCCCAGGAGGGTGGCAGCTCAGAGGATTCGTACCCACTGAAGTCACCGGAGCAGGAAACGCCACAGGATGCAGCCAGGGCCACGGACAGGACGTTCTGGACCTCGCGGAACATCTACCTGCTGGTTCTGCTGGGACTGTCCAATGCCCTAACCAACGGTGTCCTCCCCTCCGTGCAGACGTACAGCTGCCTACCCTACGGAGCCGACGCTTATCACCTGTCAGTCGTCCTCAGCAACATCGCCAATCCTGCTGCCTGTTTCATCGCCATGTGTGTCCTGTGCAGGTAAGAGCAGGGGGGGAGTCATGGCAGTGGCCGGAGCTGACAACCTTTGTGTCTTCCTGTCACAGTTGCAAGGATTTTCCTGTTGTCACCATAGATTAATCATAGCCTGATTGCTGGATCTGCACTGGTCTTGGACAGGTCTGCAGGTCGGGTGGCTCTCCGTGGCCCTGGGTGGTCTTTTTACAGGGGGAACATTTGCTGTCTGCACATACTGGTGCAGGGAATATTAAGGGATAAATTCTAATGATGTAGTCGCTGCTGTGTCAGTGGGACCCTCCTTTCCCATGATACCCTTTAATCATCGCTTATGGGAGATCCCAGAGATGAGGGGCCCCAGAGACGGAGATCCCAGAGAAGAGGCGCCCCAGAGACGGGAGGCGCCAATGTGAATTTAAATGCTCTATTCTTCTGTTCTCGGGGAGATGAGCTGCTGCTACAGGAGTCTATAAGAAAATACAAAGTGGTCGGGAGGGGATGAAAGCAGAGGACCGTGGAGGATGAGGGCAAGTCTAGAGGACGAGGACAAAAGGGTCTGGAGGAGAATACATAAACGTATATAGGAAGATTATAAAGTTCTGGAGGAGAGTATAAAGAAGTATAGAGGGAAAGGACAAGGGTCTGGAGGAGAGTATAGAGGAATAGGACAAAGGGGTCTAGAGGAGAGTACAGAAAAGTATAGAAGATGAGGACTAAGGGATCTGGAGGAGGAGAGGACAGAGAAGTATACAGGAAGAGGAAAAAGGTGTCTGGAAGAGAGGACAGAGAAGTTTAGAAGAAGAGGACAAAGGGATCCGGCAGAGGAGAGTACAGAGAAGTATAGAAGTGGCCTCTATGGCCCAGTCTGCAACAGGTGGGGGTGCTGTGATGCTGTCTGTGGCCGCCCTTTACCCATCCCTTTATATTGATCAAAAAAGGGGGGCTTCAACCCTTCTTACAAAAAAGTAGTGTTATTTTGGGAGTCTCCTTGTGAGGTGGTGCCACAGTACACAGGAACTGATGTCTTCTTACTATTTTCATGACCCGTTAGTCGACCCTCATGGTTTCTTAGCACACATTTTAGAGAAAGAAAGGGTCCACGCTGCCCAGTAATTTATGTGAACTCTGTAAGGGCTTTTTACAAATTTCCAACTTATTGAACTGGGAGGGCACAGGCTGAGAGATAGTTGTGCTCAAAAGTTTACATTCACTGGCAGAATTTTTGCTTTCTTGGCCTTTTTTCAGATAATATGAATGATAACACCAAAACTTTTTCTCCCCTCATGGTTAGTGGTTGGGTGAAACAATTTGTAAGACTACTGTATTTTCTCTTTTTAAATCCTAATGCCAACCCAAAACATCCAAATGACCCAGATCAAAAGTTCACATACCACATGTCTTAATGCCGTGTATTGCCCCCTCTAACATCAGTGAGCTTGAAGTCTTTTGTGGTAGTTGTGGATGAGGTTCTTTATTTTCTCAGATGGTGAAGCTGCCCACTCTTCTTGGCAAAAAGCCTCCAGCTCCTGTAAATTCCTGGGTTGTCTACTATGAGCTGCGCGCTTGAGAATCTCCCCAGAGTGGCTCAATGATATTGAGGTAAGGAGACTGAGATGGCCACTCCAGAACCTTCACTTTGTTCTGCTGTAGCCAATGACAGGTTGACTTGACCGTGTGTTTTGGATCGTTGTCATGTTGGAACGTCCAAGTACGTCCCATGGGCAGATTTCAGGCTGATGATTGCAAATTTGCCTCCAGTATTTGCTGATAACATGCTGTATTCATCTTTCATTCAACTTTGACCAAGTTTCCTGTGCCTTTGTAGCTTACACATCCCCAAAACGTCAGCGATCCACCTCTGTGCTTTACAGTAGGAATGATGTTCCTTTAATCATAGGCCTTGTTGACCTCGCTCCAAATGTAACGTTTATGGTTGTGGCCAAAAAGTTCAATTTTGGTCTCATCACTAAAAAATTACCTAGCTCCAGACATTTTGAGTCTTGTCTCTGTGCTGTTATGCGTATTGTAGACAAGATACTTGGTGGGATTTGTGCAGTAATGGCTTTCTTCTGGCGACTCGACCATGCAGCCCATTTTTCTTCAAGTGCCTCCTTAGGGGGGCTCGTGTGCGGGTCAGGCACATGTGTCTCCCTGCAGCATAATTATCACTGCAGCAAAAGTATCTGAAGATGCAGTTATAACTACGGCAGTTAGTCTCGGCAGGAGTCAGGACCCCACACTATGTACCTGTCTCGTTTGGGTATGTCTGCTGAGTAAGCCCTTCTTATTACTTGGACTTAGCTTTTCATAACCTATCTTAATTCTTCACCATGTTTACATATACCCTCACATTGTTTGCTCATTTAATCCTCACTCTCCTTCGCTATCCCCAAACCCCAGCACCCTTTTAACCAAATAATCATCTCCCCTCCCCTCTTCCCTCCTCACCTGACCTCCTCTGCTGAACTGCTACTCAATCTCAAATCTGTCCGAATGAAACATAAAACAAGCTGCTCCCTCTCCTTCTCCCATCTGCTCTCCCTTTCTCTGTTTCTCCTCACTGCTGGTGACATATCTCCCAATCCTGGACCCCCACAGCTCATACCCCCCATTACTACCCCTTCCTACCTCTCCCTATTTAATAAGAACTACCGCAATCTTTCCAACTTAAAACCTGTGCCATTGACACCCAACCCCCTGCTCCCTCTCTCGGGAGCTATTTGGAATGCCCGCTCCATCTGATTCATGACTTCTTTCTCTCTTGCAATCTTGCCTTCCTCGGCCTCACACAGAAACATGGCTGACATCCTCTGACACCGCCTCCCCTGCTGCGCTGTGTTACGGCGGCCTCCACTTCACCCACACTCCCCGCCCTGGCAACAGACTCGGTGGAGGAGTGGGTCTTCTCCTTTCTTCCAACTGCACCTTCAACCCAATCCCACCTCTTCCCTCCCTAATCCTCCCCTCTTTTGAAGTCCACTTTGTCCGCATCTACTCTCCCTCCAACCTCCAAGTGGCTGTCATATACCGACCTCCAGGCCCGACCACTGCCTTCATTGACCAATTCTCTACCTGGCTTCTTCATTTTCTTTCAACTGACACCCCCACTATCATCATGGGTGACTTCAACATCCCCACTGATACCCTTCAGTTAGCAGCCTCCAAACTCCTGTCCCTTACTTCATCCTTTGGACTTACTCAGTGGTCCTCCTCAGCCACCCACACAGACGGACACACATTAGACCTGGTCTTCACCCGTCTCTGCTCTCTTTCTAACTTCACCACCTCCCCTCTCCCTCTATCTGACCACCATCTACTCACTTTCTCATCCCTGTCCTCCTCACCAGGCACCCAGGTCCAGCAACATGCGCACCCCCGCAGAAACCTTGCGCACCTAGACACCCACGCGCTCTCTGACTCTATTCTACCACCGGCATCCATATCCTCACTCCATGACACAGACAGTGCCACTGCTTTCTACAATGCCACTCTCGCATCAGCTATCGACGCGGTTGCCCCTCTCGTTCATGGCAGAATGCAACGTATCAAGAGACAACCCTGGCACAACAACACCACTAAAAAGTTCCGGCAAGTGTCCAGCATTGCAGAGCGGCGCTGGAAGAAAACAAATTCGCAAGATGACTTCACCACATTCAAACAGGCAACACTGGATTTCAAATCTGCCCTCAACTCTGCTAAACAGGCCTACTTCACAACCCTCGTATCTTCCCTATCTTACAACCCCAAACAGCTATTCAAAACTTTTAACTCCCTCCTCCGCCCACCACTACCTCCTCCAACCTCCCTCATCTCTGCCACACACTTCAAAAACAAGATTGACCAAACAAGGCAAGTCTTCATCACTCAACCACCACAACCCCTTTGTATGCCAGACCAATGCCCAAACCCCATAACTTCACTCTCCAACATCACTGAAGAGGAGCTTAGTCGTCTCTTCTCCAAATCGCACCTCACAACCTGTGCACTCCACCCCATCCCATCCCACCTCCTCTCCAACCTCACCACCACACTTATGCCATCCCTAACCCACCTCTTCAACCTATCACTAACGTCCGGTACCTTCCCTTCTGCTTTCAAACATGCCACAATCACGCCTATCCTTAAAAAGCCAACGCTCGACCCAACTGCTATGTCCAGCTATCGCCCAATATCGTTGCTCCCATTCTCTTCCAAACTCCTGGAATAGCACGTCCATGCTGAACTTTCCTCCCACCTATCATCTAACTTGCTCTTTGACAATCTACAATGTGGTTTCTGCCCCCATCACTCCACTGAGACAGCCCTGACCAAAATTACTAATGACCTACTTACAGCCAAATCAAACGGACAATACTTTATACTCCTGCTTCTAGAACTGTCCTC
The DNA here is from genome assembly GCF_039654945.1 of Dendrobates tinctorius. Classification (NCBI taxonomy): domain Eukaryota; kingdom Metazoa; phylum Chordata; class Amphibia; order Anura; family Dendrobatidae; genus Dendrobates; species Dendrobates tinctorius. The sequence goes on from NW_027361902.1 coordinate 653,944, forward strand.
TGCATTCGACACAGTTGACGACTGCCTTCTACTACAGATCCTCTTCTCCTTTTGGCATCAAAGACCTTTCCCTATCCTGGATCTCCTCATACCTTTCCAATCGCACATTCAGCGTCTCCCACTCCCACACCACTTCCTCATCCCACCCTCTCTCTGTTGGAGTCCCCCAAGGCTCTGTTTTAGGACCCCTACTCTTCTCAATCTATACACTTGGTCTGAGGCAACTCATAAAGTCCCACGGATTCCACTACCACCTTTATGCTGATGACACCCAGATCTACCTCTCTGGCCCAGACGTCACCTCTCTGCTGTCCAGAATCCCAGAGTGTCTATCAGCCATATCCTCCTTCTCCTCTCGCTTCCTCAAGCTCAATGTGGACAAATCTGAACTCATCATCTTTCCTCCAGCTCTCAGATCTTCCTTACCCGACCTAGCTATAAAAATTAATGACATCACACTTTCCCCAGTACCAGAAGTTCGCTGCCTCAGTAACCTTTGACTCTGCCCTGTCCTTCAAACCGCACATCCAAGCTCTTTCTACCTCCTGTCGCCTCCAGCTCAAAAATATTTCCAGAATCCGTCCATTCCTCAACCCTCAGTCTACTAAAATGCTTGTGCATGCCCTCATCATCTCCCGCCTCAACTACTGCAACATCCTTTTCTGTGGACTCCCTGCTAACATCCTCGCACCTCTCCAGTCCATCCTTAACTCTGCCGCCCAACTAATTCATCTCCTCGCTACTCCTCCGCTTCTCCCCTCTGCAAATCCCTTCACTGGCTCCCATTCCCTCAGCGTATCCAGTTCAAATTACTAATACTGACCTACAAGGCCATCTATAACCTGTCTCCCCCATATGTCTCTGAACTAATCTCCCGATACCTTCCCTCACGTAATCTCCGGTCCTCCCAAGACCTCCTTCTGTCCTCCACACTTATTCGCTGCTCACCCAACCGCCTCCAAGACTTCTCCCGAATAGCCCCTATTCTCTGGAATTCTTTGCCCCAACAAGTCCGACTATCAACCACATTTGGATCCTTCAGACGGAACCTGAAAACCCACCTCTTCAAGAAAGCCTACAGCCTGCAATGACCCCGCTGCCTCCTTCTCTCTCACCACTACCAGTGATCTCACCTCAACCAACACTGAAACTGCTGCAACCCACCAACCTACTGTCGCCTTCCCCACCATCCTGTAGCATGTAAGCCCGAAAGGGCAGGGTCCTCTCTCCCCTCTGTATCAGTCTGTGATTGTTAGTTTGTTTGCTGTAAGTGATATCTGTAATCTGTATGTAACCCCTTCTCTTGTACAGCACCATGGAATCAATGGTGCTATATAAATAATAATAATAATATTGTGCATCTTGAAGCAGCCACACCGCTAGTTTTCAGAGAGTCCAGTATTTCAGCTGATGTTCTTTGCATTCTGAACAATTTCCCTGGCAGTTGTGGATGACATTTTTGTTGGTCTACCTGATTTGTTTTTACAGAGCCCCTGATTTTCCATTTGTTAATCACAGTTTGAATGCTGCTGACTGGCATTATCAATTCCTTGGATATCTTTTTCTATCCCTTTCCTGTTTTATACATTTCAACTACCTTTTCCCGTAGATCGGTTGACAATTCTTTTGCTTTCCCCATGACTCACAATCCAGAAACTTCAGTGGCTGGATGAAAGATGCAAGAGTCTGTCTGGTGTCATGGTCACGTGTGTGTCTGGGCGCAGATGTTACCGCAAGGCGGACCCATAACACACGTGACCCTGGATACACCGCCTCCAGTGGGGCGCATTTAAATAATAAAACGTGCAGGTGGATACGCCGCCTCCACCTGGCGAATTTAGGTATTACACGTTATACAATAATTCTGGAAACCCCGCCTCCAGTAAGGCGAATTTAAATAATAAGGGGGAACCTGGGAAACATTAACAATGGTGGGCCCTGCGATAGGGAATGGGGGGATGGAGACCTCCTAAGCTCCCCTGAGCCAGTGTCCCTGCGCTCCTAACATTCCCTATACAGGCTCCGCGCCTGTCGCCGCACGCGTACCTCAAAGCCCTTGCTCGCCCTGACCCTAAACCCTCACTAGGGAATGGGTCGGTGCGGAGACTAATCCCACCACTGCACTAATAACACACATGAGGAAAGAGACAATACAGGGGGAACACCACTTAGCTTTGCTCTGTTGCGTGCGCTCCTAGCAACAGAGCCCACCACCTGCGTGCATCTTCTCCTCCACCCTAATCCATCACCATAACTGGATCCGTCACCATCGTGCAGCCTGGGAGCAGAGTCCATCACCACTTGCAGCAGTCCAGTACACAGAGTCCCAAGATGAGTCCAGCCTCTGCCAAGAATCCAAGCATGCTCGAGTCCAGTTCTCAGCAACCAAGTCGAGTATGCTGAGTGCAACTCTCTTCCTAGTCGCCACTCCTCTAAGCCATGCCCGCACTTCCCGCCGACACCATAAACTGCGACTCCACCAGGCCATGCCAGTCCTTCCTGCAGACACCATTAACTGGCACTCGTTCTCTCTGGCTGACTGCGCAGGACTCCTATCCAGCTCCATCCTTCCACCAGGCTCTCCAACAACTCAGCAAGGAATATCACCAGCCGTGAGTGAACACCCTGAGACCCATTTATAGAGTCCACACCTGAACCATAATTAAGTGCAACCTAACCTAAGGTGCAATACCACTAACCACCACCGGGGACAGTCAAAACACCTTTGAACTTAACCAAAGTAAAAAAAGTTCACCTTGTGCTTTTAATACCGCCAGATCCAACACTGGATCATGACATCTGGATCCCAGAAACTCACTCAGCTTTATGCGCGCAAACTTATTACAAGCAAACAGGTCACAGCTGAGGATGTTACTTTTAGTGACCAGTCAAACCCATTTGTGTCAAGTTCTGTGCATGGTATCAGGCCAAAGTCACCAGGGTATGTGAACTTTTGATCAGGGTAATTTGGATGTTTTGGGTTGTCATGATTTAAAAAGAGAGAACACAGTAGTTTGACAATAAATGACTTCACCCAACCACTAACCATGAGTGGAGAAAAAGTTTTGGTTGTCATCATTCATATTCTCTGATAAAAGGCCAAGAAAGCAAATATTCTGCCGGGGTATGTAAACTTTTGATCACAACTTTACATGGTTGAAAGATGAAGACCTCTGGATCAAAGAGCATTTCAGAAGAGGTGTATGCTTATTTTACAGGGGCAATACAACAAAGGCCCATATACAATCTTAATTCAAATTGGCCAAACCTGCTGATTTTGATGGGATCCTTCAGATTCTCCCCAGGAAACAAAGTTTTCCAGTGTGAATTTAAATCCTTGACTGAGGGTTCTGTGAGAGGAGTAGGACGGACAGTGAGCTGTGAAGGGTGAAGATTGAGGGGTCTGAAGGTGGAGGACAGAGGTGTCTGGAAGTAGAGGACCAAGGGAGCTGAAAGAAGAAAGAGGAGAAAGCGGACTGAGGAGCATGTATGACCAGGAGGACATTGGGGTCTACAGGAAGAAAACAGGAGAGTATAGTGGAGGAATACTGAATCTGGTGGTGGAGGACTGAGAAGTATAGAGAAGAACAGATGAATACGGAGGAGTATGAGGACGCAAAGGAGTCTAGAAGAGACAAGATGGGTTTGGAGGAATAGGACAAAAGAGTCTGGAGGTGGGGGCTAAGAGGTCAGTGGGAGGAGGAGGACCTAGAGGTCTGTGGGAGGAGGATGGGGGAAGTGGAGGACAGTGGGGTCTGTGGGAAGAGGAGGATAACAGTGGGGGGTTTAGGATGAGGATGGAGAGGTCTGATGGGCGAGGTAAAGGGAGTCTGAGAGAGGAAGACAGAGAAGAATGGAGGAGAACAAGGAAGTAAAGAGAAGAGATGGATTAGGACTGAGAGATGTTTGGAAGGAGGACAGGAGCGTCAGTGAGAGAATGGAGGAATCTGTAGAAAGAAGACCAGCGGATCTTGAGGCGAAAGGATGCAGATCGAGGGACCAAATGGAGAAGGAAGACAGTGGGATCTGTGGGAGGAGAAGGAAGATAGTGGGGTTTATAGTAGGAATACTGAATCTGGTGAAGGACAGAAAAGTATAGAGGAGAACAGATCACTCCGGAGGATATGGAAGCATTCTAGAATGCTGTAGATAAGCCCTGAAAGGCAGTGGCCGCATCTTAAAGTATTAGCCGTTTCCCCTGCTCCTTCGTCCTCCCACGCACCGGCTCCCGTGTGACTCTGCTGTGAGACATTCCAAGGATGTTTTGCTCCGGGTAAACCTTGTGATTGTCACATTCAGCGTTGTTCTCACGTGGATTGATGTCCGTCTGTTTTGCCTGTGTAATAATCTGCATCTAGTAGACCCCTCTATAGCGGTATCTATTGTAGGGGTGTGGTGATCCTTGGTCCAGCAGACATGACCCTCCATGCTATAGAGTAACACAATGGTGACTTTGGCCTGCAGTGGTGACAGCCTTGTGTATCTGACCTTCTGTTTTCTTCTCAGGTCATCTCTTGCCCTCGGGGTGATCATGGCTGTAGGTGCCGTGTTTGGAGGGTATCTTATGACCCTTGCTGCCTTCAGCCCTTGCCCTCCCTTGTTGTGGAGCAAGGCGGGTGTACCTTTGGTGGTAAGTATCCACGCCTGCTGCATTTATCGGGGCCCCCTGACAGCGAAGCTCATACACTACTAGGTTGTGTGCACCCTATTACTGGAGAGTTACGTTCCACCCATTCTGATCCGAGGCTCCAAGGGAACACGTTCAGCTCTAGGGACTGGCCCCAGCTCAGTGAAGAGTCGCCACCATGGATTGACCCCAGTCTAGAAACTAAGTAGAAACCCCATCCTCCTTCCACCAAGGTCCTGCACAGGTTACCGGCAGTAGGCATCCTTCATCACAACAGCTCCATGGATGCTTTCTATACAGTCCAGGGTTTGGTCATCATGTGAGACCATTGGGAGTGAGAATAGAACATCGAGCAGCTACATTTTGGTCACAACTTTTACAATAAAAGACAAAACGAGGCCTCCTAGCAGATGGGCTCTGGTCATGACATGATAAAATGGGGAGAGCGATGAGGGCTCTGAGCAGATGGGCTCTGGTCATCACATCATACAATGGGGGTGAGACGAGGGCTCTGAGCAGGTGGGCTCTGGTCATCACATCACACAATGGGGGTGAGACGAGGGCTCTGAGCAGGTGGGCTCTGGTCATCACATCATACAATGGGGGTGAGACGAGGGCTTTGAGCAGGTGGGCTCTGGTCATCACATCATACAATGGGGGTGAGACGAGGGCTCTGAGCAGGTGGGCTCTGGTCATCACAGAATGGAGGTGAGATGAGGGCTCTGAGCAGGTGGGCTCTGGTCATCACATCACACAATGGAGGTGAGACGAGGGCTCTGAGCAGGTGGGCTCTGGTCATCACATCACAATGGGGGTGAGACGAGGGCTTTGAGCATATGGGCTCTGATCATCACATCATACAATGGGGGTGAGACGAGGGCTCTGAGCAGGTGGGCTCTGGTCATCACCACAATGGGGGTGAGACGAGGGCTCTGAGCAGGTGGGCTCTGGTCATCACATCACACAATGGAGGTGAGACGAGGGCTCTGAGCAGGTGGGCCCTGGTCATCACATCACACAATAGAGGTGAGACGAGGGCTCTGAGCAGGTGGGCTCTGGTCATCATATCACAATAAGGGTGAGACGAGGGCTTTGAGCATATGGGCTCTGATCATCACATCATACAATGGGGGTGAGACGAGGGCTCTGAGCAGGTGGGCTCTGGTCATCACATCACAATGGGGGTGAGACGAGGGCTCTGAGCAGGTGGGCTCTGGTCATCACATCACACAATGGAGGTGAGACGAGGGCTCTGAGCAGGTGAGCGCTAAGTTCTCTAGATGTTTCTGGCACACTGGTCGTTTCGGTCCTGTGTGATTTTACCCCCTGCCCTCCTCTGCTTCTAGCACATTTGTCACTCCCATCATCCGTCAGTCTGTGCATCATGGCGGCCAATCATTTGCATACACCTTCCCACCTGCCTGTTTCCCTTTATCTCCGCCCCCTCTTCTGTGATTGACAGCTTCGGCTTCATATAGCCACAGAAGGGCGGAGATGGATGGAAACCGAGCAGGCGGGAAGGTGTAGCTAAATGATTGGCTGCTCCAATGTGCACTCATCGCCAGTGCTTGGTTTGTACAGTCATTCTGTGCTGACCGCTGGTTAGTAGTTTGCTTCTCATTCACTCCGTGTTAATGTTGCATTGTGTCTCCGCAGGTTCTGTCTTGGACCGTCTTCCTGGGTGTCTTGTCGTACTTGAAGGTTGTGATTGGCAGTCTGCTGCATGAAGCCGGGCATAGCGCCCTCCTTTGGTGTGGCGCTGTCATCCAGGCTGGCTCACTGGTGGGTGCCCTGGTCATGTTCCCAATGGTCAGCATCTATCACCTGTTCCAGAGCGGCAGAGACTGTGAAAACAGCTGCACCCAATGAGCATGGTGTACTGTGCCTACCCCGGGGGATAGGGTGCACTGTGACCGCCCCGGGGGATAGGGTGTACTGTGACCGCCCTGAGGGATAGGGTGCACTGTGACCGCCCCGGGGGATAGGGTGTACTGTGACCGCTCGGGGGATAGGGTGTACTGTGCCCGCCCTGAGGGATAGGGTGTACCGTGCCCGCCCTGAGGGATAGGGTATACCGTACCCGCCCTGAGGGATAGGGTATACCGTACCCGCCCTGAGGGATAGGGTGTTACTGTGCCTGTCCCGGGGGGATAGGGTGTACTGTGTCCGTTCCGGGGGATAGGGTGTACTGTGTCCGCTCCTCTGCAAAGTGTGTACTGTGTCTGTCCCGGGGATCGGGTATACTGTGTCTGCCCCTGGGATAGGGTGTACTGTGTCTGCCCCAGGGATAGGGTGTACTGTCTGCCCCAGGGGGATAGGGTGTACTGTGCCTGCCCCAGGGGGATAGGGTGTACTGGGCCCGCCCAAGGGGATAGGGTGTACTGTGCCTGCCCCGGGGGATAGGGTGTATTGTGCCCGCTCCTCTGCAAAGTGTGTACTGTGCCTGCCCCGGGGATAGGGTGTACTGTGTCTGCCCCAGGGATAGGGTGTACTGTGTCTGCCCCAGGGATAGGGTGTACTGTGCCTGCCCCAGGGGGATAGGGTGTACTGTGCCCGCCCAAGGGGATAGGGTGTACTGTGCCTGCCCCGGGGGATAGGGTGTATTGTGCCCGCTCCTCTGCAAAGGGTGTACTGTGCCTGCCCCAGGGGGATAGGGTGTACTGTGCCTGCCCCGGGGGATAGGGTGTACTGTGTCTGCCCCAGGGGATAGGGTGTACTGTGCCTGCCCCGGGGGGTAGGGTGTACTGTGTCTGCCCCGGGGGATAGGGTGTACTGTGCCTGCCCCGGGGGATAGGGTGTACTGTGCCTGCCCAGGGGGATTGGGTGTACTGTGTCTACCCCGGGGGATGGGGTGTACTGTGTCTGCCCCGGGGGATGGGGTGTACTGTGTCTGCCCCGGGGGATGGGGTGTACTGTGTCTGCCCCGGGAGATGTGGTGTACTGTGCCTGCCCTGGGAGATGGGGTGTACTGTGTCTGCCACGGGGGATGGGGTGTACTGTGTCTGCCCCGGGGGATGGGGTGTACTGTGTCTGCCCCGGGGGATAGGGTGTACTGTGTCTTCCCCGGGGGATAGGGTGTACTGTGCCCGCCTCGGGGGATAGGGTGTACTGTGACCGCTCGGGGGATAGGGTGTACTGTGCCCGCCCTGAGGGATAGGGTGTACCGTGCCCGCCCTGAGGGATAGGGTATACCGTACCCGCCCTGAGGGATAGGGTATACCGCACCCGCCCTGAGGGATAGGGTGTTACTGTGCCTGTCCCGGGGGGATAGGGTGTACTGTGTCCGTTCCGGGGGATAGGGTGTACTGTGTCCGCTCCTCTGCAAAGTGTGTACTGTGTCTGTCCCGGGGATCGGGTATACTGTGTCTGCCCCTGGGATAGGGTGTACTGTGTCTGCCCCAGGGATAGGGTGTACTGTCTGCCCCAGGGGGATAGGGTGTACTGTGCCTGCCCCAGGGGGATAGGGTGTACTGGGCCCGCCCAAGGGGATAGGGTGTACTGTGCCTGCCCCGGGGGATAGGGTGTATTGTGCCCGCTCCTCTGCAAAGTGTGTACTGTGCCTGCCCCGGGGATAGGGTGTACTGTGTCTGCCCCAGGGATAGGGTGTACTGTGTCTGCCCCAGGGATAGGGTGTACTGTGCCTGCCCCAGGGGGATAGGGTGTACTGTGCCCGCCCAAGGGGATAGGGTGTACTGTGCCTGCCCCGGGGGATAGGGTGTATTGTGCCCGCTCCTCTGCAAAGTGTGTACTGTGCCTGCCCCGGGGGATAGGGTGTACTGTGCCTGCCCCAGGGGGATAGGGTGTACTGTGCCTGCCCCGGGGGATAGGGTGTACTGTGTCTGCCCCGGGGGATAGGGTGTACTGTGCCTGCCCCGGGGGGTAGGGTGTACTGTGTCTGCCCCGGGGGATAGGGTGTACTGTGCCTGCCCCGGGGGATAGGGTGTACTGTGCCTGCCCAGGGGGATTGGGTGTACTGTGTCTACCCCGGGGGATGGGGTGTACTGTGTCTGCCCCGGGGGATGGGGTGTACTGTGTCTGCCCCGGGGGATGGGGTGTACTGTGTCTGCCCCGGGAGATGTGGTGTACTGTGCCTGCCCTGGGAGATGGGGTGTACTGTGTCTGCCACGGGGGATGGGGTGTACTGTGTCTGCCCCGGGGGATGGGGTGTACTGTGTCTGCCCCGGGGGATAGGGTGTACTGTGTCTGCCCCGGGGGATAGGGTGTACTGTGCCCGCCTCGGGGGCCCCGGGGGATAGGCTGTACTGTGCCCGCCCAAGGGGATAGGGTGTACTGTGCCCATCTCGGGAGGATAGGGTGTACGGTGCTCGCTCCGGGGAATAGGGTGCACTGTTTCTTCTCTGTGGGGTGATTGTACTGTACTCTACCTTATATCACTCTCAGGACATTTTTATAAAAGTAAAATAAAACTTTTTTTCACTCAGTGTTGTCCGTGTCCTTCATTGCATGCAGACTAGCATGAGCCCCTCCTAGTAACATGATTGTAGAATCAATGAGTTAGAGGAAAAATGCAGTCAGCAGACAGCAGAAGGACAGCGTTACTACATACAGCATTCCCAGGGTGTAGTGTGGTCAATTACATTTATCCTAGGGTGTGTTATGGTTGTACTAGTGGTGCTGAGGTGTATTATAGTTGTACTGGTGGAGCTGGGGTGTATTATGGCTGTACTGGTGAAGCTGGCGTGTATTATGGCTGTACTGGTGGGGCTGGGGTGTATTATGGCTGTACTAGTGGGGCTGGGGTGTATTATGGCTGTACTGGTGGGGCTGGGGTGTATTATGGCTGTACTGGTGGTGCTAGGATGTACTATAATGGTGCTGGGGTGTATTATGGCTGTATTGGTGGTGCTGGCATGTATTATGGCTGTACTGGTGGTGCTGGGGTGTATTATGGTTATTTGGGCGTGTACTATAGTTGTACTGGTGGTGCTGAGGTGTATTATGGCTGTATTGGTGGTGCTGGGGTGTATTATGGCTGTACTGGTGGTGCTGGGGTGTATTATGGTTATTTGGGCGTGTACTATAGTTGTACTGGTGGTGCTGGGGTGTATTATGGCTGTATTGGTGGTGCTGGGGTGTATTATGGCTGTACTGGTGGTACTGGGGTGTATTATGGCTATATGGGTGTGTACTATAGTTGTACTGGTGGTGCTGGGGTGTATTATGGCTGTATTGGTGGTGCTGGGGTGTATTATGGCTGTACTGGTGGTACTGGGGTGTATTATGGCTATATGGGCGTGTACTATAGTTGTACTGGTGGAGCTGGGGTGTATTATGGCTGTACTGGTGGTGCTAGGATGTACTATAGTTGTACTGGTGGAGCTGGGGTGTATTATGGCTGTACTGGTGGAGCTGGGGTGTATTATGGCTGTACTGGTGGTGCTAGGATGTACTATAGTTGTACTGGTGGAGCTGGGGTGTATTATGGCTGTACTGGTGGAGCTGGGGTGTATTATGGCTGTACTGGTGGTGCTGGGGTGTATTATGGTTGTACTGGTGGTGCTGGGATGTATTATGGCTGTACTGGTGGAGCTGGGGTGTATTATGGCTGTACTGGTGGAGCTGGGGTGTATTATGGCTGTACTGGTGGTGCTGGGGTATATTATGGCTGTACTTTTGGGGCTGGGGTGTATTATGGCTGTATTGGTGGGGCTGGTGCTCCATCGCCTGGCCATGACCAGGCCATCGCCAGATATCCCAGCGTTACTTTGTCTGTCTGGACACCTGTTCGTGCCTACACGCTTTGTCTCACTGACTTTCCATGAACTGTTCTGCTGCGTATCGCTAAATAAATTTCAATCTCCGCTTGATAAGATGATTTTTATCAAGGAGAAAAACTAGAGCATGCGATAAGATACATATAAAAAATACCAAAAGCTTTATTCAAAAAATGCTACAAGTTACATAAGATAATATAAAGTGCCAGTTAAAAAATGCGGATGACATTCACCCAAACATCACCAACTCCTCCCACAATGATGGAACACCTCCCGGAGAGCAGCCCCAATATGTCCTAAAAACCCCCATATATATGCAGAGTGATCCGGCCCAAAGGCCGTATGGGGGGCTCAGGAACTAAGAAGTACCATTAGGGAACATTCTCACAGCCAATGTTAATGAATCAGATATACAGCGGTATAGTGCCCCAAATATAGCAGAAAAGCTTACCAGGGAAGAGGAGGAGAAGGGAAGCCCGGTAGTGACACCCCCGACGCGCGTTTCGCTGCGCACTAGTCCACTTTGTCAAGAGGAATGCAGCTTTAATTTAGCCCTTTTAACATGTGTGCTGGAGGAAAAATATCCTTGTTTCACATCAGTGACGCCATTATACTCGGTGACCCATATCTCCCTTCATACACTGTGCCAGTGACCCTGTCACAAGAGCTTATGAGGATTAAACTTGTCAGGTTTTAATCACGTGTCGTCATAGATCTAATGGAAAAGAGAATTATATAGGTAGAAGGGAAAATGAGCAATTGTGTGATGTTATTCACTATTCACGGACAGACCATGAGGCAGAAGTCAGACGTTCTAGGGTCAGTACCAAGAGAGTATGTAGATAACCAAGGGAAAAGACCGTGGCGTAAGTCAGGACACAGTCCAAGGTCAAGAACAAGAGATAGCGGATCAAAAGAGACAGAACATGGTCCAAAGGGCCAGGCAGCAAAGATTGGAACTCCGCAAGAGAACCAGGCTAACACTCATCAAGATGCACAAACTACGTCTGGCAGGGATTAGAGGCAGACAGCTCAGTAAAGTAGATGGGCAGTCACCAGAAAACCGAACACCTGGAGAAAGTCCCGCACATCCCAGTCACAGACTGGACAGTTGAGCTGTCAATCAATGCACCGATAGCTTAGCAAGCCCAACACAGGACTGGACAGCCAAACTGTCAGTCAAGACACAGACAACTCAGCAAGACAGTTTCCGTAGAACAGCATAGTAATCACTCACTGAGCGGAGGAATTGTGACAATACCCCCTCTTCTAAGAATGAGGTACTGGAGGGAATTACGGACTTTCCGGGAATCAACAATCTTGTGTTATTGAAACTCCTTACTGTTGTTCACAGAAACCAGTGGAGATGAAGGACACAAAATGGAAGGGACAAACTTTTTTAGCAGTGATGTAATGAATACATTTGGAATGTGAAAAGATGGAGGGAGTTTTAATCTGAAAGCCACTGGGTTAACCACCGCCAGAATCTCATATGGACCAATAAACTTAGGACCCAACTTCACTGATGGCATTTTCAAGTTAAAATTTTTGGAAGACACCCAGATGTGATGGTGCCATATGTTATGTGGGTATCATTTTGTGTATATTTATATTTTATGGATTTCCATAGTGTTCTCCTGTTGCCCTGTATCATTCCGTGTATTCCCATATTGTCTAGAGTCTCAATTACCTTCCAAAAGTCTGATAATTGAATTAGCTCACTCACTGTCTGCAGCCTGACTGTATCTATGCCTCTTGGTGAACCCCCTGTAGTGCCTTAATCCCCAAGGCACCTTTGTCAAGTCTGGGAGGCCTGAAAACCGCCCCAACCGGTCTACCCCTGGACATAAGGAGGGGGCTGGGAAGGACAGGAGCTGTTCAAGTCAGACCCTGTGTGGTGATGATCGTGTGAGGACAGCACGTCAGAGAGAAGGGGAATCATGGACCCATTTTATCCTCTGCCTGCTGGATTATTGGACTCTCATCTCTTTGGACATTCATCCTGTTACTGAACTGCATCCCTGTTCTGGACTATTGTATTCTCAGTGGGTGGATTGTTTATGGACCTTTTGCCTGTAATAAAGGTCTTGGGATTGCTCACACTTCCCTCGCTCTGTTGATTGTGTGGTATCGGAGAAGGACCCCGTGACACTAGAACTTATCACCAATCTTGAATATGGGACCCCATGAACGTTTACTATCGGCCTTCCATTTCTGGCGACAATGGGCCACCCCAATATTCTTCTGAACCTCTCTCCGGACATCCCTCAGTTTTTGTATAGCAACCTCTACTCTTGGACAGCCAGAACTCATCCTCGAGAATTCACCAAAATGAGGATGAAAACCATAATTACAAAAAAAGGCTCGGTTTCAGTAGACTGGTTAACCCGACTGTTTAAGGAAAATTCAGCAAGAGGTAAGAATGAGGACCAGTCCTCCCGCTGAGCCGCAATGAAACATCTTTGAGCAAATTCTAATGACTGATTTGTCCCCTCTGTCTGACTGTTGGTTTCAGGATGGTAAGCAGAGGAAAACAAAAGGTCATTCGACAATGTGTAAGGCCGGTTTCACATTTGCGCTTTATAGCGCAGCGACGGCCGCCGCTAAACCCCACCCCCTGCCGGCTCCCTGCCCGCCCCATCCGGTCATCGCCGCCTACTAGCGCACATGGGCGCTTGCGATCTGCGCACCCTATCTTTAGCATAGGGTGCGCAGATTGTGCGCTGGCCGTGCGCTAGCAGGATTTTGCCGTGTGCTGCGCACTTTTGAAGGTGCGCCGTGCGCGCCGAAATGCAACATGCTGCGTTCGGCGCACACGGGCGCACCTTCAAAAGTGCGCAGCGCACGGCAAAATCCTGCTAGCGCATGATCTGCGCACCCTATGCTAAAGATAGGGTGCGCAGATCGCAAGCGCCCATGTGCGCTAGAAGGCGGCGATGACCGGAAGGGGCGGGGCTTAGCGGCGGCCGTGCGCAGGCCGTTGCTGCGCTATAAAGCGCAAATGTGAGACCGGCCTTACAAAACACTCCAAAATTTTGAGACAAACTGCACCCCCCTATCAGATGCAATGTTCAGAGGAATGCCATTCAATCTCACCACATTATTGATGAATAACCTGCAAAGTGTCTCCATGTTAGTTAACCCTGATAATGGAACAAAGTGAGCTTGTTTACTGAATCGGTCAACCACCACCCAAACAAATGTCTTCCCACTAGACAAAGGAAAATTAGTCATGAAATCCATGGACAAATGAGTCCACGGTCTTTCTGGAATAGGCAATTAAGCCAATTCCCCAGCCGGCCGGTTATCACAAACTTTAGCATATGCGCAAACTTCACAAGCGAATCGGATCGGGTCGCTACAGCCGAGGCAAAACTCAGACGGCTGAAACAAGGTTCTGGTGACACTGAGGGATATTGTACCCAGTTCAGACGATGGTCTGCGGAAGTCAGCTGGAATGATCCAGCACTCAAGAGTCAGTTTTTCGCAGGTCTGAATTACAGGGTTAAAGATTACTCATTGCATTCCCTGCACCTGCTACACTTGAGGCTGCAATGCAGTTAGCCAAGATTGAGAGACAGGCAGAATGAGGAGAAGGCTTCAATTCTGCTGGGTCCTGTCTCTCGAGACCCCCGTGGACTATGTGGAACTGATGCAACTTGGGGCGATTTCCTCTCGTTCCCAGGAAAGGGAGAGAAGGTTCTCTGAGGGGCTATGCCTTTATTGTGGTAAGACTGGCCATTTTATCAAGCAATGTGAAGGTCGCATAAATCAGGAAAAGAAAAAAAAGGGGTCAGAGTAAAGGCCCTTTTACATTTAGCGATGCACCAGCGATCCGACCCGGTCAGGATCGCTGGTGACCTTTCACACAGAAAGATCTCACAGCGATGCAGCAGCGACTCAGCGGACGATACTTACCTTTCACACACAGCGATCCTGGCATCCTCCCGCCCGCCTCCACGCGTCGCTCGTCGTCATAGCAGGAAGCCCCAGCAGGAAGCTGACGACGAGAAATGGAGCCGGACATTCTCGCGCGATCCGCGATGGACAGCGGGGGAGCCGGTCGGAGGTAAGTATCACACATAGCGATATCGCTATGTGTAAAACCCCCTTAACCCTCCCATTCGTATTGCATATTTACTGTCCGCAGGAGATTCTTTTTCTGGTAGTTCTATCTGTCATGGTCATACTATGGATTTTCAAGTGATGGTGGACTGTGGGTCAGCACTGAATTTGATCTATCAACAATTCCTAGACAAGTATAAGATTGAGTCTGTACCTTTTATCATCCCCTTTTCCTGTAGTGGCGATTGATAACACTCCGCTAGAGCATGGGTGCGTTTCCCGAAAGGTCACCGGGTGCCCACTCACTGTGAATATGGAGCACCAGGAATCTTTAGATTTGTTTGTACTTGATAAATTGCCTTTTCCAGTTGTTTTGGGGTTACCCTGGTTAAAAGTGCACAATCCTGTACTGAACTGGGCATCAAATACTATAAGATCCTGGGGTCAGGGGTGTTATGGGAAATGTTGTGATGTACACATCGCTGCTGTGGTGAAAAATGAGCTACCTGAAGCCTACAGGAATTCTGGAAAGTATTTTCTGAAGTTGAGTGCATAGAGATTAAGATTGCGCTATTGAGTTCGTCACAGGTGCTACTCTCCCTAAGAGTCGTTTATTTAATCTGATGATCCCCGAGAGGAAGGCCTTAAAGGAACACCTGCAGACTAGTCTTGCTGCAGGTCATATAAGACCCTCCAAGTCCCCTGTGGCTGTGGGATTCTTTCAAAAAGATGGAGGTCTTAGGCCGTGTCTGGATTTCAGAGAGATTAATAAGATCACTGTGCAATCCTTACCCCTTGCTGCTAATTTCGGATTTGTTTAACCAATTAGTTGGAGCCAAGTGGTTCTCTAAGATTGATCTCCGCATTAAAGAATGCGGTGAATGGAAGGCAGCCTTTAATACCCCAGTGTGACGTCCGTCTGGTGCGAGTCTGAGCTGCAAGTAAGACAGCACCCCGAGAAACCCCGAGCCCCTTTACCCCTATACAGGGATCTGGAATTACAGCGGAGTCCAAGAGGTAGCTGCCTATGAGAGCAGCGGACCGGAGCAGGACGGTCACCAGGAAGGAAT
This sequence comes from Dendrobates tinctorius, assembly GCF_039654945.1. Classification (NCBI taxonomy): domain Eukaryota; kingdom Metazoa; phylum Chordata; class Amphibia; order Anura; family Dendrobatidae; genus Dendrobates; species Dendrobates tinctorius. Next base: position 669,441 of record NW_027361902.1, read on the forward strand.
TAATAAATGGGACCGAAAGCGTAGTCAGAAGTCCAAGTCAAAACCAGGCGGGCGGCAGAGGTACAAAATCGGCAGCCTGTAGAAGGGTCGGAAATCCAGGCTAAGGTCAGAGTCAAAAATAGCAATTTAAACACTAGCACACTGGGGAAACCAAGACTATATCTGGCGGCCTGCAGGACAGGCTCCAAAGTATATGAAGGATAAGGCTATCTCTCACAGGCTCGCAGCCTGATTACCTAATCTGGACCACCCCTAGAACCAGGCCAGATGGCGATGCACCAACCCCTTCACCTCTGACATAAGAGCGAAGCCTGCGCAGGGGCCCCTTCTCTCACCACCATCACCCACAGGAGAAACACGGCGATGCCCAGTGACAGAGGCATGCGTCATATGAGCAGTACCACATGAGGATATAGCCCTCCTATCGCTGGCACCACCAGTCAAAGGAGTCCGGCGCCTCCCAGTGACTGAGGCAGGAACACCAGCCCCTGAGTCCAACAGCGACGTGACAGTCCGGCGCCTCCCAGTAGCTGAGGCAGGAACACCAGCCCACGAGTCCAACAGCGACGTGACAGTCCACGCCTCTGAAGAATATGCCATTATACTACTTTCTATGCATTCTATAATACACCCCCGGGTCCCTTATCTTGCACCTGGTGAGGAACAGTCTGGTTTCATAACAGCCTGAACTTTTATCCCAATTATAAAAATTTATCTTAAAGCAACAAAAATGGAGAAGTGAAACCTTCAGAGAATGGAGAAATGAAACTTCAGCTTTGATTTTAGTTTTAACCCTTCACAATCCCCCCTAGATAATTTTTTTTAAACACATATGCAGCATCAGAGGTGCTATCCCAAGCTAACAGTGTGAGGGGTACTGGTCTTCACATGACTGATGCCGTGTTATCAGTCATGGCTGTTGCGGCGCACCCGTCCCCCCTGTATACTGCAGTTCACGAATAACAATTTTTGATGACGGTGGTGATCTTTTGTAGGTAGCCATGTGCTTGGCTTCAACATCTTCATCAAGTAGCCTATTGAGATCGATGCAGAGAAGAGCAGGGGCAACGCCTTTGGTATCATCATTAGCTGTCTTAGTGCAGAATTTCCTAATACATACAGAAATACACCAAAGAACAAGTTTTAGTATCACATATACAACAAGGATACAGGCAGCAATGTGTAACAAGCTTTGTAAGATCCCAGCTATTCAACCCCCAATTCCCTTAAACCAATTGGCTGGATTGAGAAAGGAGAAGGTGTCTGACCACCAACTGTCCTTATTACGATCATTGCCTTTTTCGTATTGATCTCTGAGTCTTTGAATATCTTTTAACTTCATAGTACTGTTAGGATCTATATATTGACAGCAAGCGGGTCCAATGACCTGACACATACCACCTTGTGCTGCTGTTAAGGAGTCCAGCACTATAGTATGTTGATTAGTGACTATAATAAGTTGATTTTGGACAGCAACAGTAGTGTTAAGTATGTCCAATATATCCCAAATTTGATCATCTAGATCAGGGGTCCCCAACCACTGGTCCGCAGCCCAGCACCAAGCCGTTGCAGTGCTCTTGCCAGTCCATGGACACAAGGGGAGCCGGCGGCGGTGCAGCAGCTGATACCCTGCATCCCTGTCGGCGCGGCGGCTTCATCCAGCGCTGAGCGGCCAAGTGTACCGCTCATTTAAGGTCATGAATATGGACGCCACTCCTCCCCCATAGGCGTGACATCCATATTCATGGACCTTAATGAGCGGTAGCACGTGACTGCTCCGCACAGGAAGAAGCTGAAGCGCCGCGAGATGCAGGGAGGGAAGTTCAGCGACGGGAAGGAAGTTCAGCGACGTGAGGGTAAGTAGGATGGGGGAGCCCAGCCATACATACATGGGTGGGAGCAGAGCCATATATACAAGGGAGGGAGAATGGGAGCGGAGCCATAAATACATGGGAGAGTGGGAGTGGAGCCATAAATACAAGGGAGGGAGAGTGGGAGCCGAGCCATATATACAAGGGAGGGAGAGTGGGAGCGGAGCCATATATACAAGGGAGGGAGAGTGGGAGCGGAGCCATAAATACAAGGGAGGGAGAGTGGGAGCGGAGCCATAAATACAAGGGAGGGAGAGTGGGAGCGGAGCCATAAATACCAAGGAGGGAGAGTGGGAGCGGAGCCATATATACAAGGGAGGGAGAGTGGGAGCCGAGCCATACGTACACGGGAGGGAGAGTGGGAGCCGAGCCATACGTACAAGCGAGGGAGAGTGGGAGCGGAGCCATATATAACAAGGGAGGGAGAGTGGGAGCGGAGCCATAAATACAAGGGAGGGAGAGTGGGAGCGGAGCCATAAATACAAGGGAGGGAGAGTGGGAGCGGAGCCATAAATACAAGGGAGGGAGAGTGGGAGCGGAGCCATATACAAGGGAGACTGGGAGCGGAGCCATATATACAAGGGAGGGTGGGAGCGGAGCCATGCATACAGGATGGGACATGGGAGCCATGTATGGAGGGTGGGAGCGGAGCCATGTATACAGGATGGGACAGGGGAGCCATGTATACAGGATGGGAGAGTGGGAGCGGAGCCATGTATACAGGATGGGAGAGTGGGAGCGGAGCCATGTATACAGGATGGGACAGGGGAGCCATGTATACAGGATGGGAGAGTGGGAGCAGAGCCATGTATACAGGATGGGAGGGTGGGAGCGGAGCCATGTATACAGGATGGGAGGGTGGGAGCGGAGCCATGTATACAGGATGGGTGGGTGGGAGCGGAGCCATGTATACAGGATGGGAGAGTGGGAGCAGAGCCATGTATACAGGAAGGGAGAGTGGAAGCGGAGCCATGTATACAGGATGGGAGGGTGGGAGCGGAGCCATGCATACAGGATGGGACAGGGGAGCCATGTATAAAGGATGGGAGGGTGGGAGCAGAGCCATGTATACAGGATGGGGAGAGTGGGAGCACAGCCATGTATACAGGATGGGGAGAGTGGGAGTACAGCCATGTATACAGGATGGGAGCGGAGCCATGCATACAGGATGGGACAGGGGAGCCATGTATAAAGGATGGGAGGGTGGGAGCAGAGCCATGTATACAGGATGGGGAGAGTGGGAGCACAGCCATGTATACAGGATGGGGAGAGTGGGAGCACAGCCATGTATACAGGATGGGGAGAGTGGGAGCACAGCCATGTATACAGGATGGGGAGAGTGGGAGCACAGCCATGTATACACGGTGGGAGCAGAGCCATGTATACAGGATGGGAGAGTGGAAGCAGAGCCATGTATACAGGATGGGAGAGTGGGAGCGGAGCCATGTATACAGGATGGGAGAGTGGGAGTGGAGCCATGAATACAGGATGGGAGAGTGGGAGCAGAGCCATGTATACAGGATGGGAGAGTTGGAGCAGAGCCATGTATACAGCATGGGAGAGTGGGAGCAGAGCCATGTATACAGGATGGGAGGGTGGGAGCGGAGCCATGTATACAGAATGGGACGGGAGCCATGTATACAGGATGGGAGAGTGGGAGCGGAGCCATGTATACAGGATGGGAGGGTGGGAGCGGAGCCATGTATACAGGATGGGAGGGTGAGAGCGGAGCCATGTATACAGGATGGGAGAGTGGGAGCGGAGCCATATACAAGGGAGACTGGGAGCGGAGCCATATATACAAGGGAGGGTGGGAGCGGAGCCATGCATACAGGATGGGACATGGGAGCCATGTATGGAGGGTGGGAGCGGAGCCATGTATACAGGATGGGACAGGGGAGCCATGTATACAGGATGGGAGAGTGGGAGCGGAGCCATGTATACAGGATGGGAGAGTGGGAGCGGAGCCATGTATACAGGATGGGACAGGGGAGCCATGTATACAGGATGGGAGAGTGGGAGCAGAGCCATGTATACAGGATGGGAGGGTGGGAGCGGAGCCATGTATACAGGATGGGAGGGTGGGAGCGGAGCCATGTATACAGGATGGGTGGGTGGGAGCGGAGCCATGTATACAGGATGGGAGAGTGGGAGCAGAGCCATGTATACAGGAAGGGAGAGTGGAAGCGGAGCCATGTATACAGGATGGGAGGGTGGGAGCGGAGCCATGCATACAGGATGGGACAGGGGAGCCATGTATAAAGGATGGGAGGGTGGGAGCAGAGCCATGTATACAGGATGGGGAGAGTGGGAGCACAGCCATGTATACAGGATGGGGAGAGTGGGAGTACAGCCATGTATACAGGATGGGAGCGGAGCCATGCATACAGGATGGGACAGGGGAGCCATGTATAAAGGATGGGAGGGTGGGAGCAGAGCCATGTATACAGGATGGGGAGAGTGGGAGCACAGCCATGTATACAGGATGGGGAGAGTGGGAGCACAGCCATGTATACAGGATGGGGAGAGTGGGAGCACAGCCATGTATACAGGATGGGGAGAGTGGGAGCACAGCCATGTATACACGGTGGGAGCAGAGCCATGTATACAGGATGGGAGAGTGGAAGCAGAGCCATGTATACAGGATGGGAGAGTGGGAGCGGAGCCATGTATACAGGATGGGAGAGTGGGAGTGGAGCCATGAATACAGGATGGGAGAGTGGGAGCAGAGCCATGTATACAGGATGGGAGAGTTGGAGCAGAGCCATGTATACAGCATGGGAGAGTGGGAGCAGAGCCATGTATACAGGATGGGAGGGTGGGAGCGGAGCCATGTATACAGAATGGGACGGGAGCCATGTATACAGGATGGGAGAGTGGGAGCGGAGCCATGTATACAGGATGGGAGGGTGGGAGCGGAGCCATGTATACAGGATGGGAGGGTGAGAGCGGAGCCATGTATACAGGATGGGAGAGTGGGAGCGGAGCCATGTATACAGGATGGGAGGGTGGGAGCGGAGCCATGTATACAGGATGGGAGAGTGGGAGCGGAGCCATGTATACAGGATGGGAGAGTGGGAGCGGAGACATGTATACAGGATTGGAGAGTGGGAGCGGAGCCATGCATACAGGATGGGAGAGTGGAAGCGGAGCCATGTATACAGGAAGGGAGAGTGGGAGCGGAGCCATGTATACAGGAAGGGAGAGTGAGAGCGGAGCCATGTATGCAGGAAGGGAGAGTGAGAGCGGAGCCATGTATACAGGATGGGAGAGTGGGAGCACAGCCATATATACAGGGTGGGAGCAGAGGCATGTATACAGGATGGGAGAGTGGAAGCAGAGCCATGTATACAGGATGGGAGGGTGGGAGCGGAGCCATGTATACAGGAAGGGAGAGTGGGAGCGGAGCCATGTATACAGGATGGGAGAGTGGGAGTGGAGCCATGTATACAGGATGGGAGAGTGGGAGCAGAGCCATGTATACAGGGTGGGAGAGTGGGAGCAGAGCCATGTATACAGGATGGGAGAGTTGGAGCAGAGCCATGTATACAGCATGGGAGAGTGGGAGCAGAGCCATGTATACAGGATGGGAGAGTGGAAGCAGAGCCATTTATACAGGAAGGGAGAGTGGAAGCGGAGCCATGTATACAGGATGGGAGGGTGGGAGCGGAGCCATGCATACAGGATGGGACAGGGGAGCCATGTATACAGGATGGGGAGAGTGGGAGCAGAGCCATGTATACAGGATGGGGAGAGTGGGAGCACAGCCATGTATACAGGATGGGGAGAGTGGGAGCACAGCCATGTATACACGGTGGGAGCAGAGCCATGTATACAGGATGGGAGAGTGGAAGCAGAGCCATGTATACAGGATGGGAGGGTGGGAGCGGAGCCATGTATACAGGATGGGAGAGTGGAAGCAGAGCCATGTATACAGGATGGTAGAGTGGGAGCAGAGCCATGTATACAGGATGGGAGAGTGGGAGCAGAGCCATGTATACAGGATGGGAGAGTGGGAGCAGAGCCATGTATACAGGATGGGAGAATGGAAGCAGAGCCATGCATACAGGATGGGAGAGTGGGAGCAGAGCCATGTATACAGGATGGGAGAGTGGGAGCAGAGCCATGTATACAGGATGGGAGAGTGGGAGCAGAGCCATGTATACAGGATGGGAGAGTGGGAGCAGAGCCATGTATACAGGATGGGAGAGTGGGAGCAGAGCCATGCATACAGGATGGGAGAGTGGGAGCAGAGCCATGTATACAGGATGGGAGAGTGGGAGCAGAGCCATATATACAGGATGGGAGAGTGGAAGCAGAGCCATGTATACAGGATGGGAGGGTGGGAGCGGAGCCATGCATACAGGATGGGACAGGGGAGCCATGTATACAGGATGGGAGGGTGGGAGCAGAGCCATGTATACAGGATGGGGAGAGTGGGAGCACAGCCATGTATACAGGATGGGGAGAGTGGGAGCACAGCCATGTATACAGGATGGGGAGAGTGGGAGCACAGCCATGTATACACGGTGGGAGCAGAGCCATGTATACAGGATGGGAGAGTGGAAGCAGAGCCATGTATACAGGATGGGAGAGTGGGAGCGGAGCCATGTATACAGGATGGGAGAGTGGAAGTGGAGCCATGAATACAGGATGGGAGAGTGAGAGCAGAGCCATGTATACAGCATGGGAGAGTGGGAGCAGAGCCATGTATACAGGATGGGGAGAGTGGGAGCACAGCCATGTATACAGGATGGGGAGAGTGGGAGCACAGCCATGTATACAGGATGGGGAGAGTGGGAGCACAGCCATGTATACACGGTGGGAGCAGAGCCATGTATACAGGATGGGAGAGTGGAAGCAGAGCCATGTATACAGGATGGGAGAGTGGGAGCGGAGCCATGTATACAGGATGGGAGAGTGGAAGTGGAGCCATGAATACAGGATGGGAGAGTGAGAGCAGAGCCATGTATACAGCATGGGAGAGTGGGAGCAGAGCCATGTATACAGGATGGGAGGGTGGGAGCGGAGCCATGTATACAGAATGGGACGGGAGCCATGTATACAGGATGGGAGAGTGGGAGCGGAGCCATGTATACAGGATGGGAGGGTGAGAGCGGAGCCATGTATACAGGATGGGAGAGTGGGAGCGGAGCCATGTATACAGGATGGGAGGGTGGGAGCGGAGCCATGTATACAGGATGGGAGAGTGGGAGCGGAGACATGTATACAGGATTGGAGAGTGGGAGCAGAGCCATGTATACAGGATGGGAGGGTGGGAGCGGAGCCATGTATACAGAATGGGACGGAAGCCATGTATACAGGATGGGAGAGTGGGAGCGGAGCCATGTATACAGGATGGGAGGGTGGGAGCGGAGCCATGTATACAGGATGGGAGGGTGAGAGCGGAGCCATGTATACAGGATGGGAGAGTGGGAGCGGAGCCATGTATACAGGATGGGAGGGTGGGAGCGGAGCCATGTATACAGGATGGGAGAGTGGGAGCGGAGCCATGTATACAGGATGGGACAGGGGAGCCATGTATACAGGATTGGAGAGTGGGAGCGGAGCCATGCATACAGGATGGGAGAGTGGGAGCGGAGCCATGCATACAGGATGGGAGAGTGGAAGCGGAGCCATGTATACAGGAAGGGAGAGTGGGAGCGGAGCCATGTATAAAGGAAGGGAGAGTGAGAGCGGAGCCATGTATACAGGATGGGAGAGTGGGAGCGGAGCCATGTATACAGGTTGGGAGCGGAGCCATGTATACAGGATGGGAGAGTGGGAGCACAGCCATATATACAGGGTGGGAGCAGAGCCATGTATACAGGTTGGGAGCGGAGCCATGTATACAGGATGGGAGAGTGGGAGCACAGCCATATATACAGGGTGGGAGCAGAGCCATGTATACAGGATGGGAGAGTGGAAGCAGAGCCATGTATACAGGATGGGAGGGTTGGAGCGGAGCCATGTATACAGGATGGGAGAGTAGAAGCGGAGCCATGTATACAGGATGGGAGGGTGGGAGCGGAGCCATGTATACAGGATGGGAGAGTGGGAGCGGAGCCATGTATACAGGATGGGACAGGGGAGCCATGTATACAGGATTGGAGAGTGGGAGCGGAGCCATGTATACAGGATGGGAGAGTGGGAGCGGAGCCATGTATACAGGATGGGAGAGTGAGAGCGGAGCCATGTATACAGGTTGGGAGCGGAGCCATGTATACAGGATGGGAGAGTGGGAGCACAGCCATATATACAGGGTGGGAGCAGAGCCATGTATACAGGATGGGAGAGTGGAAGCAGAGCCATGTATACAGGATGGGAGGGTGGGAGCGGAGCCATGTATACAGGATGGGAGAGTGGAAGCGGAGCCATGTATACAGGATGGGAGAGTGGAAGCGGAGCCATGTAAACAGGATGGGAGAGTGGGAGCGGAGCCATGTATACAGGATGGGAGAGTGGAAGCGGAGCCATGCATACAGGATGGGAGAGTGGAAGCGGAGCCATGTATACAGGAAGGGAGAGTGGGAGCGGAGCCATGTATACAGGAAGGGAGAGTGAGAGCGGAGCCATGTATACAGGATGGGAGGTTGGGAGCGGAGCCATGTATACAGGATGGGAGAGTGGAAGCAGAGCCATGTATACAGGATGGGAGAGTGGGAGCACAGCCATATATACAGGGTGGGAGCAGAGCCATGTATGCAGGATGGGAGAGTGGAAGCAGAGCCATGTATACAGGATGGGAGGGTGGGAGCGGAGCCATGTATACAGGATGGGTGAGTCGGAGCGGAGCCATGTATACCGGATGGGACAGGGGAGCCATGTCTACAGGATGGGAGGGTGGGAGCAGAGCCATGTATACAGGATGGGACAGGGGAGCCATGTATACAGGATGGGAGAGTGGGAGCTGAGCCATGTATACAGGATGGGAGAGTGGGAGCAGAGCCATGTATACAGGATGGGAGAGTGGGAGCAGAGCCATGTATACAGGATGGGAGAGTGGAAGCAGAGCCATGCATACAGGATGGGAGAGTGGGAGCAGAGCCATGTATACAGGATGGGAGAGTGGGAGCAGAGCCATGTATACAGGATGGGAGAGTGGGAGCAGAGCCATGTATACAGAATGGGAGAGTGGGAGCAGAGCTATGTATACAGGATGGGAGAGTGGGAGCAGAGCTATGTATACAGGATGGGAGAGTGGGAGCAGAGCCATGTATACAGGATGGGAGAGTGGGAGCAGAGCCATGTATACAGGATGGGAGAGTGGGAGCAGAGCCATGTATACAGGATGGGAGAGTGGGAGCAGAGCCATGTATACAGGATGGGAGAGTGGGAGCAAAGCCATGTATACAGGATGGGAGAGTGGGAGCAGAGCCATGTATACAGGATGGGAGAGTGGGAGCAGAGCCATGTATACAGGATGGGAGAGTGGGAGCAGAGCCATGTATACAGGATGGGAGAGTGGGAGCAGAGCCATGTATACAGGATGGGAGATTGGGAGCAGAGCCATGCATACAGGATGGGAGAGTGGGAGCAGAGCCATGTATACAGGATGGGAGAGTGGGAGCAGAGCCATATATACAGGATGGGAGAGTGGGAGCAGAGCCATGTATACAGGATGGGAGAGTAGGAGCAGAGCCATGTATACAGGATGGGAGGGTGGGAGCAGAGCCATGCATAGAGGATGGGAGGGTGGGAGCAGAGCCATGCATACAGGATGGGAGGGTGGGAGCAGAGCCATGCATACAGAATGGGAGGGTGGGAGCGGAACCATGTATACAGGATGGGAGAGTGGGAGCGGAGCCATGTATACAGGATGGGAGGGTGGGAGCAGAGCTATGTATACAAGATGGGAGAGTGGGAGCAGAGCCATGTATACAGGATGGGAGAGTGGGAGCAGAGCCATGTATACAGGATGGGAGAGTGGGAGCAGAGCCATGTATACAGGATGGGAGAGTGGGAGCAGAGCCATGCATACAGGATGGGAGAGTGGAAGCAGAGCCATGTATACAGGATGGGAGAGTGGGAGCAGAGCCATGTATACAGGATGGGAGAGTGGGAGCAGAGCCATATATACAGGATGGGAGAGTGGGAGCAGAGCCATGTATACAGGATGGGAGAGTAGGAGCAGAGCCATGTATACAGGATGGGAGGGTGGGAGCAGATCCATGCATAGAGGATGGGAGGGTGGGAGCAGAGCCATGCATACAGGATGGGAGGGTGGGAGCAGAACCATGTATACAGGATGGGAGAATGGGAGCAGATCCATGCATAGAGGATGGGAGGGTGGGAGCAGAGCCATGCATACAGGATAGGAGGGTGGGAGCAGAACCATGTATACAGGATGGGAGAGTGGGAGCGGAGCCATGTATACAGGATGGGAGAGTGGGAGCGGAGCCATGTATACAGGATGGGAGAGTGGGAGCAGAGCTATGTATACAGGATGGGAGAGTGGGAGCAGAGCCATGTATACAGGATGGGAGAGTGGGAGCAGAGCCATGTATACAGGATGGGAGAGTGGGAGCGGAGCCATGTATACAGGATGGGAGGGTGGGAGCGGAGCCATGTATACAAGGATGGAACAGGGGAGCCATGTATACAAGGATGGGACAGGGGAGCCATGCATACAACAGGGGGAGCCACACAGAGCTGGACAGGACGGGGGGGAACCACACATACATTTTCTGATGATTAGAAAATAATCAGCATGTACAGAACTCCAGTACAATTTTTCCTAAGTGCTCAATGCTCCATTTCCTTGTAGGTTCCAATCATCTTTAGCAGTGATGGTCATCAGTAGAAGTAGCCCAGTGCTCCCACTGAAACAGAGAAACAAGCCAGGTGCTCCCACTCATTCAAAACCTATGGTGAGTTGAGTCACATTATAAATGTTATAATTAAATAAGTATGCACGGGTAAACTACAACCGCGTCCATAGCCCCGCCCCCTTATGACCAAAGCCCCACCCCTGCCACACCTCCATCCCCGCCCTGCCGGGCCATGGAAGAATGGTCTTGCTTGAAGCTGGTCCCTGGTGCAAAAAAGGTTGGGGACCACTGATCTAGATAGTCTGTGGCCCTAACCAATTTATCCCACATTTGTGTAATCATAGGGTAAATGAAAATAGAACTGACAACTTTATTGGCCGCACTCATCTGCACTATATGTGGTCTCCCTGAAGGGCGGGGTGACTTGTCCGCAGCTCTTTGTATAATGTATGTTTGGGTATAGCCTGTGTATCCAACTGTTTGTTCGGAATAACAAAGGTGGCCGGGGTCAAGCGACCCAGAGTACAAGTATCTCTTACCCCTACTGGCAACCAATTATAAGCATTGTCTCCACACACCCAGAACATGTCATCAGGTAAATCCCATAGGGCTGAATGTTGCAGCACCAATCTATGCACTAAGTCTATGAATGCAGATGCATTCTGAAGCATACACCAAGCTGGAGATTGTCCTAAAGGACAACAATAACCTACATCGGGATTTCCACAAGTGGGGGTTCCTGGTACATATTCAGAGGACTCATTACAAGATATATTGCCAGGAATACTGGCACAGGTTTCGCTAGAACCCTGGGGAAACAAATTAGAAAATTCCCATGACGTATTATGTAACCTTTCTAGCAACATTGGTTTGAAGGCGTCAGTAGAGTGTGAAGTTACATTGAAACTGACTTGTAGACCATACGTTGGAATTTGCCCTAGATTGGTTAGACTACAGTCATGGCCAAAAGTTTAGAGAATGACACAAATATTAATTTTTACAAAGTCTACTGCTTCATTTTTTCTAATGGCAATTTGCATATACTCCAGAATGTTAGAGTGATCAGCTTAACAGCAATTACTTGCAAAGTCAATATTTGCCTAGAAAATTAACTTTATCCCCCAAAACACATTTCAACATCACTGCAGCCCAGCCTTAAAAGGACCAGCTAACATCGTTTCAGTGATTGCTCCATTAACACAGGTGTGGGTGTTGATGAGGACAGGGCTGGAGATCAATCTGTCATGATTAAGTAAGAATGACACCACTGGGCACTTTAAAAGGAGGCTGGTGCTTGGCATCATTGTTTCTCTTCTCTTAACCATGGTTATCTCTAAAGAAACACGTGCAGTCATCATTGCACTGCACAAAAATGGCCTAACAGGGAAGAGTATCGCAGCTAGAAAGATTGCACCTCAGTCAACAATCTATCGCATCATCAAGAACCTCAAGGAGAGAGGTTCCCTTGTTGCCAAAAAGGCTCCAGGGCGCCCAAGAAAGACCAGCAAGCGCCAGGACCGTCTCTTAAAAGTGTTTCAGCTGCGGGATCGGGCTACCAGCAGTGCAGAGCTTGCTCAGGAATGGCAGCAGGCAGGTGTGAGTGCATCTGCACGCACTGTGAGGCGGAGACTCTTGGAGCAAGGCCTGGTCTCAAGGAGGGCAGCAAAGAAGCCACTTCTCTCCAGAAAAAACATCAAGGACAGACTGATATTCTGCAAGAGGTACAGGGAGTGGACTGCTGAGGACTGGGGTAAAGTCATTTTCTCTGATGAATCCCCTTTTCGATTGTTTGGGACATCTGGAAAACGGCTTATTCGGAGAAGACCAGGTGAGCGCTACCACCAGTCTTGTCTCATGCCAACTGTCATGTATCCTGAAACCATTCATGTGTGGGGTTGCTTCTCAGCCAAGGGAATGGGCTCTCAGTCTTGCCTAAAAAGACAGCCATGAATAAAGAATGGTACCAGAATGTCCTCCAAGAGCAACTTCTCCCAACCATCCAAGAGCAGTTTGGCGATCAACAATGCCTTTTTCAACATGATGGAGCACCTTGCCATAAAGCAAAGGTGATAACTAAATGGCTCAGGGAACAAAACATAGAGATTTTGGGACCATGGCCTGGAAACTCCCCAGATCTTAATCCCATTGAGAACTTGTGGTCAATCATCAAGAGACGGGTGGACAAACAAAAATCTTCAAATTCAGACAAAATAAAAGCATTGATTTTGCAAGAATGGACTGCTATCAGTCAGGATTTGATCCAGAAGTTGATTGAGAGCATGCCAGGGAGAATTGCTGAGGTCCTGAAGAAGAAGGGTCAACACTGCAAATATTGACTTGCTGCATTAACTCATTCTAACTGTCAATATAACCTTTTGTTACTCATAATATGATTGCAATTATATTTCTGTATGTGATAAAAACATCTGACAAACACATAAAAACCAGAGGCAGCAGATCATGTGAAAATATAATATTTGTGTCATTCTCTAAACTTTTGGCCATGACTGTAGTCTTATTCTTAGGGACACATGCCCCTCCTTTGTAGGCCAAATATTGAAGGTGTGTATTGCTTCCTGATAGGTATCCCACCCATCCCACAATAGGTATACCAACAGTTAAATTCCATAACTTAGCATTATCTGTGGTATTATTAGCGAGTGTGTCAGAACAGTCAGTCCAAGCAAATAACTCCTCAGGTGGAACAGGGATAGCCAAAAAGGGGATGCTTGTGGCTGACACTGGTGAATACGTGCAGATCCAACAGTCTGCCAGAGACTGGGAATTATCCAACAAATCTCTCAGTAACTTTTCATGATGTTGTATAAACTTATTATTCAAGGACGTTGGAGAATTTAGGCTGTCCCATGCGGTTACCAATAATAATATGGAAAATGCGAAAGACCAAAACATTATGCCCCCTTATTTGCTATTGGCTCGTTTAACCAGCTTGCAGTGCGATGCGTGAATCCAAGTCGGTCATCCTTCTAGTTTCACTGATGTAGGGGTGATGAGGAGGACTTGATAGGGACCGTCATACAAGGGTTCTAGTCCGTGCTTCCAGACATGCCTTTTCACGACTACCAAATCACCAGGCTTCAGGTTATAACAGGTGTCGGTTTCTGCTGAACCTGGAATAGAAGAGGAAACTAGAGCATGGGTGTTAGCAAGATTTTTACTAAGCTGAATAACATTGAACAGCACGGTCAGTCTCTTCTGATAACTGCTGAGGCTGGAAATTTGCAACTGGGGGCCTAGCACCAAACAATATCTCATATGGGGACAGGCCATGTGTTGCAATAGGGGTAGTACGAATATGGTATAGTACAATGGGTAGGAGCTCTGGCCATGGAGCCGTAGTCTCCTGCATCATTTTGGTCAATTGTCCCCTCGTGTGCCATTCAGCCTCTCAACTTTCCCACTGGATTGTGGGTGGTACGGAGTATGGAGGGCTACAGTGGATCGAAGCATTGTCAGAACTTCTTGGTACACATGAGAAGAAAAGGCCGGACCTTGGTCACTTTCAACAACTTCTGGAACCCCATATCTGCATATGACTTCCATCACCAGTTTCTTCGCTGTAGTCTTTGCAGTCATGTTGGTAACGGGGAATGCTTCCGGCCAACTGGAGAACATGTCAACAACAACCAAACAGTATTCATACCTTCCAGACTTAGGTAACGCGATATAGTCCACCTGGAGTTTTTGGAAAGGATAGTCGGGCTTAGCAAGATGCTTCGGGGGTACATGTTGACGTTGTCCGGGCTTACAAGTCTGACAGATATTACAGGCACGGTTGAGCGCTGTCAAAACTGTGGAAATTCCCGGGGCCCAGTAGAATTTTTGCACCAGTGCGAGGGCCTGATTTTTTTCCTCGATGTGTAAGCTCATGTGGCAATAGCAGGGTACATCCGCTTAGGGAGACACACAAGTTGGTCCTTCTTCCAGAGACCATTATCCATATGTGCCCCATCAGTCTTCCTTTGCTTCACCTCTACCTTTGTAGACATTCTCTGCATCGTGATTAAGCGGTCTCGCGGGTTCCAACAGAAAACTTTAGTCTGTTGTAGATCATCAGGTTCTTGTAGGGTCAATGCTTCTTGTAACTGTTTATGCTGAGAGCGTGTGGTCACCATAGCTGGTATGGTTGGTTCAACGGATAAGGCCGGTTTCACATTTGCATTAAAGGCCGCAGCGTCGACCTGCTCACGGCCGCCGCTAAGCCCCGCCGCCTGCCGCGCCTCCGCCGGTAGCTCCGCCTCTGGACGCATGACGCTGCATGCATCATGCGTCCCCTGTCTTTATCACTGAGGACGCAGGCCGTGCGCAGTATGTGTTTTGGTGGCACCTGCATCCTTTTGACAGTGCGCTGACCAGTGCCAAACGCAACCTGTTGCAATTTGGTTGCGCTCGGCGCACCGTCAAAAGGACGCAGGCGCCGCCAAACGCATACTGCGCACGGCCTGCGTCCTCAGTGATAAAGATAGGGGACGCATGACGCATGCAGCGTCATGCGTCCGGAGGCGGAGCTACTGGTGGAGGCGGGGCTTAGTGGCGGCCGTGCGCAGGCCGACGCTGCGGCCTTTAACACAAATGTGAAACCAGCCCATGAGAGCGGCGGCTTTTGCTTGCATATCTGCAAATACGTTGCCAACAGTCTGTGGACTGTTCCTAGGACCGTGCGCCTTTACTTTGATAATGGCCACCTGAGTAGGTAATTTGATCGAGTCCATGAGGGTTTTAACAGCTTCAGCATTTTTCACTGGGGTTCCGGCAGTAGTAATAAACCCTCGATTGGCCCATAGAGCCCCAAAATCGTGATCAATACCAAATGCATACCGTGAGTCCGTGTATATATTAGCCCGTCTGTTCTTGGCCAAAGTACATGCAGTAGACAGAGCCTGGAGTTCTGCTTCTTGTGCTGACTGTGAGGGCGGGAGCGCAGCTGCGTGCACTACAGTGTCCTCTGTGGTAACAGCGTATCCCGTGTGGAATCTACCAAACTCGTCAGCATATCTTGAACCGTCCGTGTATAACACCAGATCAGGATCTGGGAGTGGATTCTCACTGACATTTGGTGGAGTAGCTGTTTCTTCAGTCAGAAGTTGGGAACAATCATGTTGGAGAAAATCCTCATCACTGCCATCTTTCTTGGGGACCGGCAGTAAAGTAGCGGGGTTGATTGTAGTACAGCGATGCAACTTGACATAATCAGGCAAAAGGAGTGAACACTGCAGCCGTAAGTGTCGCTTCACAGTCAAATGTCTTGGTTGCTGCAGTGTCAGTATTGCTGTAATGTCATGCGGGGCAAAAATGTGCGTTTCATGTCCAAGAATTATGTCTGCAGTCTTGTCAAGCAACGAGTGAGTGGTGTGAACTGCCCTCATGCAACTTGGTGATGCTCGGGTCACTGGGTCGAGGCGTGCCGAATAATAGCCCACTGGTCATTGCCTATTGCCATGTGACTGTGTAAGCACCCCTGCTGCGTGTCCTTCATTCTCAGACACATACAAATGGAACGGTCGAGTATAGTCCGGGATGCCCAAGGCAGGGGCGGAAGCAATGAGCCGCTTCAACTCAGAGAAGGCATGATGAAGGCTTTCCATGCAAACCGGTGATCTTTCCTTGTAGCTCATTATGCCGTCTTTCAAGGCGTTGTAAAGGGGTTGCATTATGCGGGATGCATCCGGTATCCACTGACAACAATAAGTGCATAAGAAAACACTGGAGTTCAGTTTCATCTTTTGGGAAAGGAAGGGAGCTGACAGCTATTTTTCTTTCTTCTGTGAGGTGTCTGGCACCCTGAAGGAGACAGTGACCCAAGAATATCACTTGGCCAAGGCAGAACTGAAGTTTCGAGGCCGAAACCCGACAGTTCAGTGCTGCCAGATGCTTGAGGAGGCTGACAGTGGCAACAATGGCTTCCTGCTCCGTCCGTGTACACAACAAAAGATCATCCACATACTGAAGCAGCGTGACCTGGGGGTGATCTAACTGCCAGGGCAAGAGACACTCGCTCATGTTTTTTGCAAACTGGTTGGGACTGTTTTGGGCCCCTTGTGGCATAACCGTTCTTGTTAACTGTCGTCCCTGAAAAGTGAATGCAAACAGAAACTGGCAATCTGGGTGTAATGGAATGCTAAAGAAGGCATTGGTAAGGTCGATGACTGTAAACCAAGCAGCATCCTGGGGTATTTGGGACAAAAGAGTATGTGGATTAGGTACCACTGGAGTTTCCAGAATAGTAGCGGCAGTAACTGCCCATAGATCTTGTACCAGCCGGTACACAGGGGGCTGGCCAGGTGGGGTCTTTTTCTTAATGGGAAACAAGGGCGTATTACATGGAGAAACACAGGGTACCAGAGCACCGTTATCAAGTAACGTTTGTATTTGTTCCTGAAGGCCCCGCTCCTGATCATGTTTCAAAGGATATTGATGGACTTTGGGAAAAGGGGCACCAGGTTTGAGAAACACTTTTACTGGTTCTACAGGCATTTTCACTATATCATTTGGCCCTTATGACCAAAGTTTAGATGGTATCTCTGAGAGGTATGGGGTGAGTTGTTGATCCTCCGGCAATATTGGGGGTGGATCTGGGCCTATCAGGGCCATCATAACTGTGGGAAGGGCATGCAAAATACAGATTTCCTCACTGTCTTCATCTGCATAGGGGTTATGTAACGTAAGAACCATCTAATCATCATCTTGGAATTGTATTGTGGAGCAGAACTGTGATAATAAATCTGCCCCCAGTAAATTTACTGGACATGTGGGAGAGATTACGAACTGAACAGTAACCTCGGGGAAGGGTCCCACAGGGATCGGTTTTGTAAGAGTATGTTTATTGGGTCTGCCATCTACTCCAATTAAAACAAGCTCTTGATCTGAGAATTGAATAGGGATATCCATAGGTACATCTGATGATTTCATTATAGAATTGGCCGCCCCAGTGTCTACCATGAACTTAACAAGGGTGTCCCCTACAGGGAGCGTGACGGATGAGCATGCCCCAGGTTTGGTGGAGGACATTGTGAAGGGCAGACCCTGGTTGGCCACCCCTTCAGTATGGACAATTATCAGGATTTTGGGGCTGTCCGTAACCGGGGTATCCTCTAGGGTTCCCAGTATTTAGAGTACGATTGGAAGAGGGAACTTGAGGGTAGCATCTATCAGCGGGGGTGTGACAGTCTCTCTGAAAGTGACCGAGTCGGCCACAGCGCCAGCATTGCAGACGAGAATTGGCACGGCGGATCTGGGGAATAAGGTTCCTAGTCATAGGATTAGGAGAGTAGGGAGCTGAAGTTTGAGGGGGGCCAGGGTTTGCTGTGTGCTCCACTGATAAGGAACGAGCTATGTACTCGCAGTTGCGCTGGGCGCGATGGTGGGGGCTGCTGTTAGAGCAGGAGCTGTAACAGCTGCAGCTGTTGGTTTGCTTTTCTGTTTCCCTGCTGCTGCAGAGCGGGTGAAATTGTTCTGAAAACTTTTTACTACTTTCAATGCATCATCCGGAGTGAAATTCTCGATGTCAGGTCTAACTGTCATTATCGCCTCTTGCAAGTCGGTTTTAAGGCCGGACATCAAAGCTGCCACAAAAAGATGTGTATGCGCTTTATTATACAGTGAGAATCCCAGATATCTAAATACTACCATAAAACGCCCAGAGAACTTCTCGGCAGTCTCCACCTTGTCCTGTGTGACATCTGTGAGAGAGGTAGCTGGTCCGCTAGTCTATCGTGTGCCCAAACCTTTAAAGCATTGCAGAAATCAACACCACTCTCATGGGTTCCCCCATCCAGATCCACATTATACATTATGCCACCCTCCATAATTGGAAAATACCCCTCCCCAGCTTTTACTCAAAGTATGTGTAATAGATCTCTTGGGGGAGTGGAATAAATCTCTCGATTTGCTGCCATTTGCCTGTAGAAAGCCATGGGGGAAGTCTCTGGATCGGGTAATTGATTGCAAAGAGTGCCTATTTGGGATGGGGTAAAGGGGTATATTTTGGCCTGTCAGGAGTGGTTTCCACGTTATCTTTTTCAAATTCGGATATTACTGACTCGGGGGCAGGAGGAGGAGGAGGTGGCAGTAGTACGGGCACAAGAGGCATCTGCTGTGGGAGCGGGGCAGGAGGCTCTGTTGCAGTTAGAGATTGTATTGCCTGATGGGCCGTTAGGCCGCTGTCGAGGACAAATCGGACCTCTTCTAATTTTATGGGGTTTTCCTGTATACACCGCTCTATTGCTGATACTATGACCATGGCGGCATCCTTCCTGGAATATTGAACGTTACCGGTAGAGATTAATGGTATGGCCTCTGTACGTTGAGGCATCGTACCGGGGGGACAGAGGAGGCATACAGGATTGCGTTCTGGACAGCCTCAGTAAGCAATTGTTGGGACCTAGGAATATTGATAAGGTCATATCGTGGTCCCACTGCATATATTACATATTGACACGGCAGCTGTCCTGCTCTGGTTGCTGCGACCTGTCCTGTTTCTACCTGGCCATACATTTGTATATATGAATCAGATTCTTCCTGTATCATGGGTCCGCCTTTCTGTGAAATTTTTGCGGCCAGTCCTCCAGCATGGCGAAGTTGATTATTCGCGGCATTTACTATGGCTCCAACGTGCTGCTTCGTGAGATCCCCTGTCCCTATCCTAAAGAGCACATCATAACATTGGGGTCCAGGAATAATATTGGAATACATCCCCTGGAAATCTTCTATTTCCTCTGAGTATCCTGTCTCAGACCGAGTGACTAAAGTAGGAGGGGGTGGATATTCATAACCACTAACAATATTAGGCATAGCGGGGACTGAGGCTGCCGGTGGATGATAATAGGTACCGCCAGCGTATAACAGAGGAAAGGTGGGGGCTGCTACTCCCGGTCTCCTTGCTCCACAATTGTAACAGACGTCTCTCCACTGAAGATTAGTAACTACACATACAGCACAGATCCACCCAGCAGGATCATAGGGTGGGGGCTGCTTTGGTAGTCCAGGATATATTGGTGCCTTGGGGTTAAGGGGCACAGAGCTTACAGTCAGGAGGAGAGGCTTGATTTCCTGGGGAGGGACCTTATCATCTAGCGGGGAGACCTCTTGTTTCAGATCATTCTTAACTGTTTGTCTGCCTGACACATTAGTCTCGATCTCAGTTTCTTCTTTAATCACATTCTCAATTCCTTCTTGTACCACAAAACTTCCAGTCTTTTTCACAGTGGTAGACAATTTTCCTTTTTCAACATAGCAATAAAAACAATCAGAATTCACTTGCTCTTCAATTTCCACATAACCTTCATTATACAATTCATGTGCCAAGCCACGGAATTCTTCAGGGTCTTTAAGTATTCCACCATCAGTCAACCTCCCTTTGTTCTTCCTAATACCTTCGTCCCATAGCGTAGGCTGTAGCCTCCCGCCCTTAGGAAATCCCAAAATCGAAAATATTTTTTCTGCATTCCTGACAGACTTCTTTCCTCGTCCTTGAATCGTAAGACTAACAGTATCCGATCCTTCACACAATTCCAAACTTTTCTTTTTCTTCCACGGAAACATAATTCCTTTAGAGCTAAATATCCTTACTTCAGTTGTGCACAGATCTGGAGCGGCCGTTCAGTCTGTTCCACAGGGTCAATCCTCCTCTGGGAAGTCCAAAATTCAACGCGGTATTCAGTTATAGGAGGAGGGCGTCTCAGACTATCCCTCCGGACACCTCTGGTTATATATATATATATATATATATATATATATATACCTGAGTTACGTATCCTACCCAATCTTCGATCACTTCACCACGCGCGATACTAACAGTGATCAGGATTTCAGGATATTATGATATTATAAAGAGAGTCACAATCACTGGTCAATCCGGGGTGTCTATCCCTTATAAGGTACGGTTCGAACACTGGGCCCCCAACGGGACTGCACCTCTATATGATTCCACCCAAGAATTACCCCACCATCGGGGACAAACCTCAGATCCTCTTTGCAGAAACAAGCACAGGAAAACCACACCAACGGTCAGTCTGAACAGTATAAAAGCCAACTTACAGTGGTTGTCGTGGGGGATGATCAGTCCCAATTTTCCAGCACCTGTGTCCGGTCTGTGGGTCCGTTGTCTTGTCCTCCGGTGCAGAGGCGTCCCTATTCGCGGGTCCCCACGTTGGGCAGCCAGCTGATAGGGGGAGGATTAAATTAACCCTTCACGGTTGATCCAGTGATTTCCAAATTATTCCACAGTATTGCTAGCAACTCAAATGACCAGACGGAGACATGTCTCTGTATTGGACGATCCAAGGAGATCGCTAACCCCGTTTATTTTAGTCACTTTTATAATATTTTGCTTAATTATGCAAAGTTCTCAACTACCAATAGCATCATTGTAATACTTCACTTTATAAAGCCAATAATATTGCAAGAAAACCGGAAACTACATATATGTCCGTATCTACATAGCATAGAAAGTAGTATAATGGCATATTCTTCAGAGTTCTACAATATAATACACCCCCGGGTCCCTTATCTTGCACCTGGTGAGGAACAGTCTGGTTTCATAACAGCCTGAACTTTTATCCCAATTACAAAAATTTATCTTTAAGCAACAAAAAATGGAGAAATGAAACGTTCAGAGAATGGAGAAAAGAAACTTCAGCTTTGATTTTAGTTTTAACCCTTCACACGGCCTCCCAAAAATCATAATAAAAAGCGATCAAAATATGTCATGTGCCCGGAAATGGTACCAATAAAAACGGCAACTCGTCCCGCAAAAAAACAGACCTCACATGACTCGGTGGGTCAAAATATGGAAAAATTATAGCTCTCAAAATGTGGTGATGCAAAAACTATTTTTTGCAATAAAGAGTGTCTGCCATGCGCCCAAACAGTGGTTTACCCCCAATTATAGGGTATCGGCGTACTCAGGACAAATTGCACAACAAGTTTTGGGGTCCAATTTCTCCTGTTACCCTTGGGAAAATAAAAATTGGGGGTGAAAAGATCATTTTTGTGGAAAAAATAGGATTTCTTATGGCTCTACGTTATAAACGTAAGTGAAGCACTGGAAGGTTCAAAGTGCTCACCACATATCTAGATAAGTTCCTTGGGCGGTCTAGTTTCCAAAATGGGGTCACTTGGGGGTTTCTACTGTTTAGGCACATCAGGGGCTCTGCAAAAGCAATATTACCCTTGTGAAAATAAAAATTTGCGGCCTAAAAAATCATTTTTGAGGAAAAAAATGATTTTTTCTTTTCACAGCTCTGCGTTATAAACTTCTGTGAAGCATTTAGAGGTTAGGGTCCGGCCGGTGGTTGCAGGGGGAAGCACAGTATCTCACCCGGATTGAGGTGGCTTATTTTAAGGCGGACGCCAGGGGATCAGGCTGCTGGCAGAGTAGCAGCAGTCGCTACCGCCACTACCTCCAGCAGAACCTACGGCTCAACAACAGCAGGGTTGCAAAGGTGACAGCTGGTCAAGTGCCAGTAGCAGCAGTCGTCCCAGCCACGGGTCTGGGGACTCCTTGGTGTCCAGAGAAGACGCGTTACGTGTCCCTCCACAGCCTCTAAGTCCGGTAGCCTTGGTTATGAACGGGTGGTGAGTAATCTTCGTTGTCACTATAATGTAACTCTGACATATGGTTTTCCTTAATAACCCACCTTCTAGAATTTTCCATTTGCACACTGGGCTCTGCTGCATTCATAGTTGCACAGAGAAAAGCGACGCCCCCCTGCCAGCCTGCTAGCAGCTGAAACATTCTTTTCTCCTAACCTGCATGTAACCCAATACTTCCTCTCACTCCTTCCTCTTCACCCCTCCTTAAAGAATGTTTTTGTCTTCAATATGTGCTCTGGGTTTTCCATAGCATAGATTTAGAATCTAACCATTCGGCATAACTCAGGCCCAAACAATGACAGAAATATGAAAATTACATATTTCAGACGTGCTTCGACAGAGCCTCTTAGCTTGTGTTTTTTTCCAGGCTCCAGAGCCAGCAGAAACTGAGAAATAGATTTCTCCTGAACCGAGTTGAATAGACAGTCCATGTTTAGTCATTAGGAAGCTAAGTCCAAGATAAGATGAATGATGGTTCTGACATTATTCTGCTAGGTTCTCCAGCCAAGTTATGATAATTATAAGTTTTGTTAGCAAATCTGTAACTCTGAGGAAAGGGGAGGGCGGTTGTAACTCAACCCCCTTTAGTGATGTCACAGCCTACAAGTATAAAGCAGCAATTTGAGCGGGCACCATCAATTAAATAAGCAAGGGGATCACCAAATGCATAAATTCAAACTACTACCAAACCAGAAAAAAGTAGATGCATCAAAGAAAAGGGATCACCACATTAATAATTTGGTTCAAAAATAACAATTTTTATTGTAAACACCAAATACAGATTGTTAAAAACATTTAAAATCCCAAACAAAAAAAGGGACAGAGGATTTGGGTCCAAGGAATATAAGAGAAAAATACTCAGAAAAGTCTAATCTGATGGCACATGTGTCACACAATCAAATGATATATATACCACATATGCATGCTGTTTGACAGACTAAATACAGATCCTGATGCACACCAAATTCAATAAGAATCCAATATCACTTTATAGCGTTAGATATCTAGTTCCAATGGAACAACAAATCATTAAGGTGCAAAAAGGTAAGTGATCCAACAATAGTCCTGCTGACCTTGAGGAAGACACATTAGGTGTCGATACGCGTGGGTCTTAGCACCCACACAGTCTGGCTCATGCCTCACCTACTCTATTGTGTGTCTGACTTAGTGACGACTGACCTAGCAGTCGTGGGGTAAAGTATAGAGAACTGCTGTGTGGCCTCTGGAGTATTTATGACTCACTATTGTTGGATCACTTACCTTTTTGCACCTTAATGATTTGTTGTTCCTTTGGAACTAGATATTGTGACGAACAGCCCACCGCCATTCGTCCACTTATGGGCGACACTAACGAGGGTCCCGCTGCCACCAAAACGCGACGGACAGCGGACCCTGTGTCACCACTATGTCACAATCCCACCACTGACACCGGTGTATCAGCGGACGGAGGGGCGTGACACAATGCCGGCACACGGCTATCACAGGCGCAGTGGGGCTTATCTTAGTTATCCCAACACTGGCACCATGTGACCAAAAATATCCAGCAAGCTAATCTCGCTCTACAATTTGCCGCAGGGGGAGTTTAATTTGGATGCCCCACCACTGCTATCAATCTTCCAAGTACTGCGGGGATTTATGTATATCCCACTTTCTCAGTTCCACTTTGGAACTTGCAGCTCTCCGGCGCCCCCCTTACCCTCAGGTCAGTCAGGGAACTGTACCTAGGATAATTGGTCGCCGGACGGGCTGCCTGTTGTGAACCAGCAATTAGGCTTCTGCAATAAGGGAATTATGAATGCTGGTGCCGCAGACCCTTATTCAGCTATATAAGACCCTTCTAGACTGCCAGCAAGCCGCGATAGCCATGCACAACGCGCTGCCACCAGTCACGGTTACTTAATTCACAGTGTTAAATTAAGAGGGTCCGTGGCAAACCCCTTGAATTAGTAGCGATTATCTATCAAAGGCGTATAGTTCGAGTCTTAGAGCATAGAGACAGATCTAAATAATTATTTCATTTATTTTCCGAAAGAGGACAGTGATTACAGATAAAAGTTGCTATAAAATTGAGACATAAAATATGTACAGTACAGGTATAAAATAAAAGTGGAGAAAACAAAGAGATTACACTCACAGTTCCATATTGTTCCTTAGGCAGACCATGCGGCTAAGGTGGGTGGAGGCGGAGCTGCACTTCTCCGCTCATCTGGGTCTTTCTAGCATGACGACTTGAGCTGTTCTGCCCTGGTTTTGTCTAGGAAATGCTTTATAGACTTGCTATGTGAAATCACGGAGAGATGCATGCTGGGTTAATCCCACCTCTCCCTTTTGGATTTAGAATTACACTAGAAAACTTATACTAATCATAACTCCGTGAGGGCAGCCCGCACAGACATATATAGGGCATCATTGGTTGGGATTTGTTGAGTACAATAATTCAAGACCAAATATGCAGTAGTTCTGATACACCGTTTAGCTGGAACACATATCTCAGGTTCTGAAAGGATTACGCTTCGCCAGAACCACGGCAGCGACGCTGTGACCGCCCGGATTACAAAAATGTGATTTTCATATCTCTAGGGTATTTGGTTCTTATGGTATAGTCTCTCATAGTTTTATTCGTTTCAAACAAAGAAGTTTTTCCCGCTCTGAAGAGGAGAGAAGGAAACAAATGGTTGTAACAGCAGGGGGGTCTCCTATTACTAGTGCGAACACAGGCTGTAGAGGAGGGGGGGTGGCACTGCTCTGTGTGTGTGTGAAGGGAGGAGGGATGAAGCTGCAGAGCTAGCAGCCTGGATTGTCATATCTGCCGGATCTTTCTGGAAAGTTACAACAGAAAACATCATATTTTGTGGGCAAAACCCCATACCTCACAGACATTGTACATCACACCTCCCCCCTTAAGAGGGCGCTAAGGAGGCATTACCTCTCGGTAATCGGCCATGCGCACCTCAGCGGGTTCGCCCCGGCGGGACAACCCATCGGCATTGCCGTTTTCACTGCCCTTCCTGTGTTTTACAGTGAAGTCGTACTGTTGAAGGGCAAGGCTCCAGCGGAGCAACCTTCCATTGGCTCCGGACACTGTGTGCAACCAGCTCAGAGGGTTGTGGTCAGTTACCACCGTGAAGGCGCGCCCGTACAGGTAGGGCTGCAAACGTTGCAGTGACCACACCATGGCCAGACACTCCTTCTCGATGGTCGAGTATGCCACTTCCCTCGGCAAAAGTTTCCGGCTCAGGTACAACACGGGGTGTTCTTGGTCCCCCGAATCGACCTGGCTAAGCACAGCACCGAGGCCAAACTCGCTGGCGTCGGTCTGTACCAGAAACGGGTGACTGCTGTCGACTGCTCTCAACACTGGAGAGTTGCACAGGGCTGCTTTCAAAGCTTGGAAAGCCGCCTCACAGTCATCTGTCCAGTTGACTGTTTGGGGTAGCCTCTGCTTGGTGAGATCAGTCAAGGGTTTGGCAAGGGCGCTATAGTCCTGTACGAACCGCCTATAGTACCCTGCAGTGCCCAAGAAGGACTTCACCTGTTTCTTGGTCCTGGGGGTGGGCCAGGACACGATTGCGTCCACTTTTTCTGGCTCCGGACTCATGGAACCCCCGCCTACCCGGTGCCCCAGGTAGTGGACCTTGCGCATGCCTATCTGGCACTTCCCCGGCTTGGTGGTCAGGCCTGCCTGGTGAAGACGCTTGAGCACCTCCTGGAGGTGCTGAAGGTGTTCCTCCCAGGTGGAACTGAAGACGGCAATATCGTCTAAGTACGCCACTGCGTACTCCTCCAGTCCCCGAAGCAGGTGGTTGACCATCCGCTGGAAAGTGGCAGGGGCATTCTTCATGCCGAAGGGCATGACCGTGGACTCGTACAGTCCAAAGGGGGTGATAAAGGCGGATTTCTCCTGCGCCTCAGGGCTCAGGGGAATCTGCCAGTATCCCCGACTCAAATCCATGATGGATATGTAGTTGGCGTTTGTCAACCGCTCGAGCAGATCCTCGATGCGCGGCATTGGGTGGGCATCAGAGGTTGTGATGGCGTTGAGCCCCCTGTAGTCCACGCAGAACCGGGTGGTTCGATCCTTTTTAGGCACGAGGACTACAGGTGAAGCCCACGCGCTTTTTGACCGTCGAATCACCCCCAGCCTTAACATCTCATCGATCTCTTGGCGCATGACTTGTTGCACCGTCTCAGAGATCCGATAGGGTGTTCGCCGTAATGGGGCGTGATTCCCGGTGTCCACCTCATGAACCGCTAACTCCGTCCTCCCCGGTTGGTTGGTGAACACGGGCCGGAAGAGTTTCAGGGTGGCCATCAACTGCAACCGCTGGGACACGGTGAGCGAACCACTTATCTCCATGTCCTCAATGGACCCATTGGCCTTGGCCTGGGCCAGCATGTACAGGAGGGGATCTTCCTCCCCATCCTCTGGCAGATTGCAGACCGGTAGGACGCAAGCTTCACGTTCGTAGTGCGCCTTCAGCATGTTGACGTGAAAGGCCTTGCGCCTACCCCGAGCATGGTCAAGCGTGACCACGTAGGTGACCGGGTTGAGCTGTTGGTGGACGACGTATGGGCCTTCCCAGGCTGCCTGAAGCTTATCCGTTGGTACAGGGACCAGCGCCCACACCTTTTGACCCACCTGGTAGGTCCGCTCCCGGGCGTTCTGGTCGTACCAGCGCTTCTGGTCAGCCTGAGCCTGCGTCATGTTGTCATGCACCAACTGCGTCAAGGTCTGCATCTTGTCACGGAAACGCATGACATAATCCACGATGGACACTTCTGTGGGGTTTGGCTCATCTTCCCAGGATTCTCTTATCAACCCAAGGGGTCCCCGGACTTGCCTGCCATACAGGCGCTCGAAGGGGGAGAACCCGGTCGAGGCCTGCGGAACTTCTCTGTAAGCGAACAGCAGGTGTGGGAGGTACCGCTCCCAGTCGCTCCCTTGGGTCTCAACCAGTATGCGGAGCATCTGTTTGAGGGTACCGTTGAAACGTTCACACAAACCATTAGTCTGTGGGTGATACGGACTCGATACCAGCTGCGTCACCTGCATTTTCTCACAGAGAGCCTCTATTAGGCGAGACATGAATTGGGGCCCTTGATCGGTAAGCATCTCCCTGGGAAATCCTGCTCTTGAAAAGATGGTCACCAGTGCGTCAGCCACCTTATCTGCCCTGGTTGAAGACAGAGCTACTGCCTCTGGGTACCGGGTAGCGTAGTCTACCACGGTGAGAATGTATCGCTTTCCGGAGCTGCTGGGGACGGACAGCGGTCCTACAATGTCCACCGCGATTCTCTGGAAAGGCTCCTCTATCACCGGCAAAGGAATAAGGGGAGCCTTAAGAGCAGGCCCCGCCTTACCCACTTTTTGACAGGTGGCGCAGGAGCGGCAGTAGTGTGTTACATCTGTCCCCATCTTGGGCCAATAGAAGTGTTGAGACAGCCGTGCCTTTGTTTTGCTGATCCCCAAGTGTCCAGCGAGTGGAATCTCATGGGCAATCCGCAACAACTCGGTTCTGAACTGATAGGGGACGACCAGCTGTCTTTCCCTCAACCACTCCTTTTTAGGATCTCCGGGTACTGTCACCCGGTACAACCTTCCTCGTTCCCAGAACACCCTCTCCTTATCAGACTTGGAGGTGGGCGTCTCGGCGAGACCTCTCAATTTCTCCAGGCTGGCATCTGTGTGCAGAGCAGCCTGGAACTCCATGCTGGAGGCTGCCAGAAGTGACGTCAGGGTCCCCTCTTTACTGGGACCCTCTGGAACCGGCTCTGGGTTCACCTCTGGTTCAGTCTCTCCTGTAGCAGCAGAGGGTCCAGAAGACAGTGCGTTACCTGCGATCTGGGCACTCTGACTGCGTGTGACAGCTGCTATGTATGCTGTCTCCCTGGGGATTTCTACAGACCCACCAGCCGGTGCTGGCTTGGGCTTTACCTCCCCATCCACCCCCAACACTTCAGGAGCAGTGCTACTTATGGGCCAGTTACCTTCCTCGGTGGCACTGGTCAGCTGCATGGCATTACCTTCCTCATGGTCCCCATGCACCTCCCCATTTCCTTGAGCACCATTGCTTACTCCTGCCAGGGGTTCCTCAGCCGTCTCACTCCGCAGAGTGACGGGGCTGAGCACTTCGGTACCTGTGGACACGTCTACCGCTTCAAAGAAAGGGTTAACGGGTTCAGTCGGCACAGATACATCAACATTATCATCATCCTTCCTAGGAGAAGAATGGTTATCAGTTTGCTTTGGTACATTCACATCAGCATCAGCATCGTACCTGGGGAAAGAATGGTTGTTAGTTGCATCATTACTCATCAAGGCATTAGCAGGTAACACATTCAGTTTCCCGTCATCATCATCATCATCATCAGGGTTAACGTTACCCTTATTATCAGTTTGGGGAAGGGTGTCAGGGACGTAATATGCAACCATCCGCCCCAAGTCAGTCCCCGATAAAACATCAGTGGGCAGGTTTTCAGACACTCCCACCTCCCTCAACCCGCTCCCGGCACCCCAGTCAAGAAAAACTCGTGCCACTGGCAAGGGACAACGGGTGCCTCCAATCCCGGTGACAGTCAGGGTTTTCCCCTCAACAAACTCTTCAGGGGCCGCCAGTCCAGGACGGATGAGGGTTCGTTCAGCCCCGGTGTCCTTGAGGCCTGTAGCAAGACGGGCCCCCACCTGAACAGGTTGAACGTTGTCGTCAGCCCTCCCAACCACACCTCCCACCAAAAGAACAGAGGCGTTGGGCCCGGGGGCCTTGGCTGGGGGGTTCTTCGGCCTGTTCGGACAGGCGTAAAAGTGACCAGGCCGCTGGCAGTGGTGACACAGGCGACTGTCAGTAGCCGGCCTGTTGTTGGCAACAGGGACAGGGCCTCCGGAGGGACGGCTAGCTGGGGCATTGGGGTTGGTTGCTGGCTTACCCCCTTTCCAGCTGGTGGCGACTGGCCTCCGCGTCTCGGGCTTCCGGTTGGCCTCGTGGTTGTCGGCGATCTGCGCCGCTTTGTCCGCGTTCGTTGGTTCGCGGTCCAGGATGAACTGTCGGACCTCAGCTGGGCAGAGATGCAGGAACTGGTCTTTGATCATCAGGTCCCGTAGCTGCTCAAAGGTTTCAACGGACAGTCCATGGATCCACTGGTCAAAGTGGGTCCTGAGTCCTTGCACCACATCACTGTAGCTATCATGTGGGCCACGTTGGAGGTGCCGGAACTTCTTTCGGTATACCTCAGGTGTCAGCCGGTATTTGGCGATCAGCGCCTGCTTCATGGCGACATAGTCGTCATCGGCTTCTGGCGGAAGAGAAGCAAATGCCTCCAGGGCTTTGCCTTTTAGCCCTGGGGTCAAGTACCTTGCCCATTGGTCTCTAGGCAGCTGGTACTGTCTGCAGGCTTTCTCAAAGGCTCGCAGGAACGTGTCCAAGTCCCCGTCCTTTTCCATCACGGGAAAATGCTCTGGCCGGGGTTTAGGAGTCTGGACGCTGCTGGGCTCACGGCTTCGGGGGCATTCCCACCCCGCTGGAGTACCTCCAGTTCATGGGCCCTCTGCGCCTGGCGCTCGGCTCTCTCAGCCTCAGCTTGGCGCTCGGCTCGCTGCTCTGCTCTCTCTCGAGCTTGCTGGATCAGCCTCACCCGCCCATCACTGTCTTCGGCGGGGAGTTCGTCCAAGGCCATTTGCAGATAGGGGTCCACCCCGTTATGGTTGAATGTGGGGCCAGCGCTCATGAGTGGAGCCTCTGCTGCAGCCCCATTGCCACTTGAGCCCGCTTCTGCGTTCGCTGGGCTCTGGTCGTTTTCCCGTTGCACCAGAGCCGCGATCATTTGGGCTTTGTTTTTGTTCGTGGTGTCGATCCGCCACACCCCGCAGAGGGCAATAAGAGATGCCTTGTTATGCTGCTTATACCACTCTGCTCCCATCATAGCCATGGTTGCCAAATAAAAGACAGAAAAGAAAAACGGAGAAAAAGGGAGGGAATACTTGCAAGTACACACTAATGTCTCAGGACTAGTAACCACTGAGTCTGTTCTCCAAAACCTATGATGCAGGATTCCCGCAGGAACCGTGCAGGTCTTTAGTGAGAGGAATGATTGCTCAAACCAAATCACTAATGCTCTAGGATTATCCCACCGCTCCCACCAATATGTGACGAACAGCCCACCGCCGTTCGTCCACTTACGGGCGACACTAACGGGGGTCCCGCTGCCACCAAAACGCGACGGACAGCGGACCCTGTGTCACCACTATGTCACAATCCCACCACTGACACCGGTGTATCAGCGGACGGAGGGGCGTGACACAATGCCGGCACACGGCTATCACAGGCGCAGTGGGGCTTATCTTAGTTATCCCAACACTGGCACCATGTGACCAAAAATATCCAGCAAGCTAATCTCGCTCTACAATTTGCCGCAGGGGGAGTTTAATTTGGATGCCCCACCACTGCTATCAATCTTCCAAGTACTGCGGGGATTTATGTATATCCCACTTTCTCAGTTCCACTTTGGAACTTGCAGCTCTCCGGCGCCCCCCTTACCCTCAGGTCAGTCAGGGAACTGCACCTAGGATAATTGGTCGCCGGACTGGCTGCCTGTTGTGAACCGGCAATTAGGCTTCTGCAGTAAGGGAATTATGAATGCTGGTGCCGCAGACCCTTATTCAGCTATATAAGACCCTTCTAGACTGCCAGCAAGCCGCAATAGCCGTGCACAACGCGCTGCCACCAGTCACGGTTACTTAATTCACAGTGTTAAATTAAGAGGGTCCGTGGCAAACCCCTTGAATTAGTAGCGATTATCTATCAAAGGCGTATAGTTCGAGTCTTAGAGCATAGAGACAGATCTAAATAATTATTTCATTTATTTTCCGAAAGAGGACAGTGATTACAGATAAAAGTTGCTATAAAATTGAGACATAAAATATGTACAGTACAGGTATAAAATAAAAGTGGAGAAAACAAAGAGATTACACTCACAGTTCCATATTGTTCCTTAGGCAGACCATGCGGCTAAGGTGGGTGGAGGCGGAGCTGCACTTCTCCGCTCATCTGGGTCTTTCTAGCACGACGACTTGAGCTGTTCTGCCCTGGTTTTGTCCAGGAAATGCTTTATAGACTTGCTATGTGACATCACGGAGAGATGCATGCTGGGTTAATCCCACCTCTCCCTTTTGGATTTAGAATTACACTAGAAAACTTATACTAATCATAACTCCGTGGGGGCAGCCCGCACAGACATATATAGGGCATCATTGGTTGGGATTTGTTGAGTACAATAATTCAAGACCAAATATGCAGTAGTTCTGATACACCGTTTAGCTGGAACACATATCTCAGGTTCTGAAAGGATTACACTTCGCCAGAACCACGGCAGCGACGCTGTGACCGCCCGGATTACAAAAATGTGATTTTCATATCTCTAGGGTATTTGGTTCTTATGGTATAGTCTCTCATAGTTTTATTCGTTTCAAACAAAGAAGTTTTTCCCGCTCTGAAGAGGAGAGAAGGAAACAAATGGTTGTAACAGCAGGGGGGTCTCCTATTACTAGTGCGAACACAGGCTGTAGAGGAGGGGGGGTGGCACTGCTCTGTGTGTGTGTGAAGGGAGGAGGGATGAAGCTGCAGAGCTAGCAGCCTGGATTGTCATATCTGCCGGATCTTTCTGGAAAGTTACAACAGAAAACATCATATTTTGTGGGCAAAACCCCATACCTCACAGACATTGTACATCACAGATATCTAACGCTATAAAGTGATATTGGATTCTTATTGAATTTGGTGTGCATCAGGATCTGTATTTAGTCTGTCAAACAGCATGCATATATGGTATATATATCATTTGATTGTGTGACACGTGCCATCAGATTAGACTGTGTGGGATCTTTTCTGAGTATTTTACTCTTATATTCCTTGGACCCAAATCCTCTGTCCCTTTTTTGCTTGGGATTTTAAATGTTTTTAACAATCTGTATGTGGTGTTTACAATAAAAATTGTTATTTTTGAACCAAATTATTAATGTGGTGATCCCAATTCTATGATGCATTTACTTTTTTCTGGTTTGGTAGCCTACAACTATAAGTTACTGTCAGTCAGCCCGGCCCTCAGTCTCTGCCTGGGAAGCTGTTGCACCAAGACCCTCCGATGCATTTTGATGTATCGCCCCTCCCCTCACCAGCCTGGGCCAAAGGATGGTTATATGAGTGCGTTGAGTCAGACTGTTCTCCCATTCTTTGCTCCATCCGGGTTAATTTATCTTGCATACTGACAAGCGACCGCTGCATGTCAAGCACTACCTGGACCAGCACCTCCTGATGATTTGGGTCTCCTCTGGTATTGGCACCCTGGAGACGCATCACACCAGATGCGTAATTGTCTTCCTTGCTTCGGGCCAAAGCTTCTGCCAGGATTTGACGGAATGAGAGAGTCGGATCTACACGGACCCGTTCTGACAGTGCTCTCCTCAAGAATGTGCTGTGCAGTCCCAGAATGAATTGATCCCGGAGTATCCGGTCTTTGGAGCCCATGCCACCAAGCCCTTCCGTCTCTTTCCTTTGCACTTCTGCCAAGACTTCTTGCAGTGCTGTCGCATACTGGGAGATCCCTTCTTCCTGCTGCAGTCTAGAGAAAAATTTGGCGCGGAGGTGTCCCGCGCTAGCAGTCTCGCCGTAGATCTCTTCCAGGAATTTCATTAACTCCTTCAGGGTACTACGGGTGAGTTCCGGCTGTAGACAGACGTTTTTACGGGCCTCTCCCTCCAAGGCAGTCAAAGCAATGTCCACTTCAAGAACTGTGCTGATGTTATAAATCTTCAGGGTGCTTTGCAGCCGGGACACCCAATCAGACAGGGGCATACTATTGCCATCAAAGTTTGGAAGCACACTAAATATGGTGCCCATAGGGAGTGTCCTTGCAGGGGTTCCACGAATGCCCACAGCATCCCCACTAACACTAGCACTCTCGCCGTTGCCGCCTTCTGCCTGCATCTTGGTGATAGTCACCCTGCTCGCAGCGCCACTTGAAGCGATGGCCGGTGGACCACAACAATGCAGGGAGACTACGGTACACAAGATGAGGTGCAAGCAACAAAGGGTTAATTTATTTACAGGCTAGGAATGCCGTGTTAGGAAGGAGTAAACAGGGGTATGCAATGACATAAAACAATTTACAAAAGTGATATTCTCTAGCTGGACCATACAAATGGCATGGTGCACCAACTATTACAGATCAGTGTATTTTTCAAAAGGCAAAACAATACAATAAAGTACAGTATGCTACTACTCTAACTATAACCTATCTGGCCGCTGCTACTCTGGCCTCACGGCTACCGTGCTCTGTCTATTGCAGCCTATCCTAAGCCCTAAACATGTGCGCACACGGGGTTAACACTCACAGTAAAGTTGGTGTCTCAGTTCCTTCCTGGAGGACCCCTGCAGTTCTCTGCAAGATGATGCGAAGTCCTCCCTGGAAGCTCTGTGCAACGTGGTCTTGTCCTTGTGTGAAGATTCCGGGCCTGTTCCTAGAAATGTTAAATTCCCTCCTCTGGGTTGTTCCTTGTATATCTTCATGGCTCCTCGCAGCAACACAGGAAAATCACCTTCATTTTCCCCAGAATGTTATACACAATCCCACAAGTTCAGTCAGTTACAATCTGCACGTTTTTCTCCTCATGTCAGTCTCTTGCAGACTCCCAGCTCAGACCCTCACTGGGAAAACAGCCCCTCCCCTCTCCATAGTGGGAAGAGCAAACCAAAACAGTCTTTTGAAGGGTAGAACAGAAGGTACCATTGCATCAGCCAAGGGGGTGCTGTCTCTTAAAGTGGCAGCATGTCTCTGCTGTCCATAGCAATGTCAGCCCCTTACACAGGCAGATCGCTTTAAGTGCCGCCCGGTGGCCGGCGCTCAAAGCACTGCAGTAAATCTGCTACATATGGGCGATCTGCTCATTGCCCATATGTAGCAGAGCCGATTGGGTTGTGCAGGCTATTGAAGCATGCCAAAAGTTAAAAAAAAATGTTTAAAAATAAAAAAAAACCTAAAAGTTCAAATCGCCCCCCTTTCGCCCCAATCAAATTAAAACTATTAAAAAAAATCCCACATACACATATTAGGTATCGCCGCGTTCAGAATCGCCCGATCTATCAGTAAAATAAAAGCATTAACCTGATCGCTAAACGGCGTAGAGGGAAAAAAATTCAAAACTCCAGAGTTACCTTTTTTTGGTCGCCGCAACAATGCATTAAAATGCAATAATGGGCAATCAAAAGATCGTATCTGCACAAAAGTGGTATCATTAAAAACGTCAACTCGGCCCGCAAAAAATAAGCCCTCACCCGACCCCAGATCACGAAAAATGGAGACGCTACGTGTCTCGGAAAAATGCGCTTTTTTTTTTAAGCAAACTTTGGAATTTTTTTTCACCACTTAGATAATAGAGAACCGAGCCGCCATGTTTGGTGTCTGTGAGCTCGGAATGACCTGGAGAATCATAATGGCAGGGCAGATTTTGCATTTAATGAACCTAGCAAAAAAGCCAAAAAACAAGTGTGGGATTACACTTTTCACCACACTTGGATTTTTTTTCCATTTTAAAGTATACGACATGGTAAATCCAATGATGTCGTTCAAAAGTACAACTCGTCCCGCAAAAAACAAGCCCTCACATGGCTGTATTGACGGAAAAATAAAAAAGTTATGGCCCTGGGAGGGGAGCGAAAAATCGAAAAAAGCTCCGGTCATGAAGGGGTTAATGACATTAGAAAAACAACACACGGAGCAGGAATCTCTCATTTCAAAGCATCTCATAATTACATACATTTGTGTTTTATGCTTCTAAAATCCCACGTGCTGGTTTATTATATTCTGACAGCACAAACCTGAAACCCCGGTCACTCTACCTCCGATAGCAGCCAGTACAATCAAATCCAGCAGATAATACTCGCACACAGCGGTGCATTAATCCAGCGACTGTGGGCAGCGGGACGTGTTTATACATATGGAAATACAGCGCAGCATGGTGCAGCCACAGGGCTGAACTTGAGGAACAATCCGACGGGTTTCAGCTATAGGAAGCCTTAGTCGGTTTCATCCATGATCAAGGCTTCCTATAGCTGAAGCGCGTAGGATTGTTCTTCCCCAACCGTTGTACTCGGCAAGTGCCGAGCATTTCCAGGATTATTCGGTTGGCGCTCGAGTCTCCTCCCTGCAAGCTTGGCGCTCTTTAGAGCACCAATCAACATGCAGGGATTGTCTGCCACGCACTGTAATGCCGCAGCCATCTTTGTTGTGGCATTACAGTGATAGGCTGGCCAAACAGCGTCATCAGGTCTGTAAGAGACCTGCCACCTCCCTGCTCGTCACAGTCATGTCTGGAACCAGACAGTGTAGGGAGACTTGCTGCTGAGATAGGGTCAGATTTGGGGGTTTGTTAGTGTGGGTATACCATCATAGAATACCCAAATCCAGCTAAACCAACAGTCCTTCTAAGGACTAATTACGGGGTGTATAGATTGCAGTGCTAGGTAGGCAGGGAGTGTATGTGGCTCTATACACATCAGTGCAAGGCCTGCAGGCACTGTATGTGGGTATATAGATATCAGTGCATACATAAAGAGGGTCCATCACTGTCTGCTGCTGCTTCCTATTACATATATTGAACGTATATACCTAGCCCCATGTATGAGTGGGTAGGAATAATTTTTTTTGCATCTTAATCCTGATTATTTATTCCAAAGCAATCCAGAATCCCTTTTTTTCCTCCATTTCCTTGTTGACACTACAGACTACAGCCAGATCCATTTGATAATACAACATAAAAATCCAGCAAATTTAAACGGGTGTGCCCGTCCCAGGCATCACATCTGAGTGCGTAGAAAAATCTGCCTTTTTTGTGGTACTGTAGAATTTTTGTGGAGTTTCTTATACAATTTTTTTTACACCATTTTGCTGCCAAAAATATTTAGCTACAGGGCAGATATTTTACACTGGGTTTTGTCTGCCACGCGGATCGCATATCATTGCGCTTAAAATTGTGTCATTTCAGGACTCCATAGAATTTTTTTTGTTGTGTCATAGCCTACTTATTGACACAATTGACATCTTCTCGCATGAACTTCCTGTCCGAATTCATAAGGAACTGCAGAATAGCAATATTGAAACCAGAGCAGTGTCAAAAGGTTGTTGCTTAGATAGCGGATAATGCTTCCAGTTACTTTGCCACCAGCACCCTGTCTTCCACACGGTCAAGTCTGAGTAGCCGTGAATAGGGACCGCATATTCCTCATCCTGATTCTCCTTCTTTCTGCCATGCCAAATGCCTGGAGACAATTGATCCCACAATGGACACGCCGACGAGCTATTCACTTTTCCATTTATAGATTCCGGCCTCTCGCCCGGTCCACTTGAAGCGGGGCAAGATGAGATCACATGTAGCGATGCCCAAATTTTTGAGCAGCCACATTCACACGAAGGCGACAGTGGGAACGTGTCACAACAGGTGGGCGATGATGAGACACAATTGCCAGAAACTCAGGAGGAGGACCAGGGTGCTGAAGTGGAAGACGAGGTCCTGGATGATATAGTAACTGACCCAACCTGGCAGGAGGAAATGCAGAGTGAGGACAGCAGCACACGGGAAGGGAGGCGTAGCATCACAACAGGCAGGAAGAAGCAGTGTGGTGTCCGCAGACAGAAGGCGGACAACCATTCCTCATAACAACAACACAACGGAAGTTGGCAGTACAACTGTTAGATCTTCTCGAGTCTGGTTGTTTTTTAAAGACTGCCGATAACCGCAAACAGGCCATTTGCACAACCTGCCATGCTCACATCAGGTGTAGCAAAACTACCAGCCTGACCACCGCCAGCATGATCAGGCGCATGGCAGCAAAGCACCCGACTTTGTGGGCTGAACACCAGGCTCCAGGAACAGTGTCTGTGGGTGAAAACACTGCTTCTTCCACTGTAGTGCATGCAAGCCAATCCCTTGTCCACGTTGCATGCGAAGATGCCTCCTGCTCTGCACCTGTCGTTACCCACACTCAACTACCACCATCATCAAGCACGTCCTTGTCCCAGCGCAGCCTTCAGTTGTCCATACCCCAGTCATTGGAACACAAGCGTAAAAATGCAGCCAACGCCCCACAGGCCACAGAACTAAATTCACACAATTTTCTCGTCTGCTTGCGCTCAAAATGTTGCCTTTTAGGCTCGTGGAGACAGAAGCTTTCCGCAACCTGATGGCTGCGGCCGTCCCAAGGTACTTGGTCCCCAGCCGCCCCTATTTCTCCCGGTGTGCCGTCCCGGCATTACACAAGGACATGTCCCACAACATTACCCGTGCCCTGAACAATGCTGTTATTGGGAAAATCCACCTAACCACGGACACGTGGACAATTGCTTGTGGGCAGGGGAGCTACATCTCCCTGACGGCACACTGGGTTAACATAGTGGAAGCCAGGACCCATAGGGACCTTGTGATGGAACACGTCCTCCCGACACAGAGGATTGTGGGCCCTATGTCAATCAGGGTTGCCCCACAGTCTACAGCAACTGCACCTCATTCTCCTTCTCATTCTCCTCCTTAGCCTCCATCTCCGAAATGACCACATCAGTCACAAGATGAAAGCACTGCCTCAGCCAATTGTCAACAGGCTGTACTGAAGCTAATATGCTTAGGTGAGAAACCGCACAATGCTGAAGAGTTGTCGACAGCTCTGAAAGAGCAAGCAGATGTGTGGCTGACACCGCTGAACATACAGCCTGGCATGGTCGTGTGTAACAATAGCCAGAACCTAGTGGTGGCTCTGAGGCGAGTTGAGCTCACACACGTACCATACCTGGCCCATGTGCTTAACCTCATTGTTCAACGGCTTCTCAAAAGCTACCCGGAGCTGCCGAATCTGCTTGTCAAAGTTCGCCACCTGTGAGCCCATTTTAGAAAGTCAGTTCCTTCCAGCTTCTGCCACCCATGCTGTGCTTCAGCAGCGTTTGCAGATTCCGGCTCATCGAATGGTGTGTGATGTCCCCACGCAATGGAACTCAACACTGCACATGATGGAAAGTGAGCAGAAGAGGGCAGTTGTTGACTACCAACATCAATAAGGCTGTCGGTGTTCAGTTCAGACTCCACACATAAGACCTCAGGAGTGGACATGGATGTCAGACATATGTACCATCCTACAAAACTTTGAGGAGTCCACCAAGATGGTGAGCGGCGTTGACGCCATAACTAGGATTACTATTCTGCTTCTCTGCATTCTGAAAAGCTCTCTGCTCAGAATGAAAGAGGATGCATTGCAGGTGGAGCACAAGGACATGGAGCAAGGAAGCATACAGGGTGATTACACATCTCATCCCAACGTGGAATGGTTAACAATGAGGAGGAGGAAGAACAGGAGCTACTTTCATGCACTATAGACGGTACTACAAGCACAACTGTCATACTGTCTGTTCAGCGTGAATGGCCTGAGGACAAAGAGGAGGAGGAGAGCATGGTCAGTCATCCTGTTTGTGTGGACATGGAAGTCTTGCCAGTTGGCAGTCTGCCACGAATGGGTGACTTTATATTGCGCTGCTTTTCCCATGACCCTTGTATTGTCAAAATTTTGGCTGACAGTCATTACTGGTTGGTGACGCTTCTAGACCCAAGCTACAAGGAGAACTTTCAATCTCTTATTCCAGAGGCAGACAGGTGTACTAAAATGTTGCAGTACCAAAAGGCCCTTGTGGAATTATTAAAAAAAATCCCATCCAGCAGAGGCAGGGGAACACAGGCAAAGTTCTGGGAGAGTTTTCTCAGACCCTCCCATCACAGTGGCCTTGAGGCACAGGTTACTCTCACAAGAAGTGCAAAATTTTGGAAGATGGTGAGGGAGTACCTTGCTGACCATACCAACGTCCTCCAAGATTTCTCTGTGCCTTTTAATTATTGGGTCTCAAAGCTGGATTAATTGCATGAACTGGCTCTCTATGCCTTGGAGGTCCTGGCCTGTCCTGCTGCTAGCGTTTTGTCAGAGTCTTTAGTGTTGCTGGTGGAATTATAACTGATAAGCGAATCCGCCTGTCAACTGACAATGCAGACAGGCTGACTCTTATAAAAATGAACAAGGGCTGGATTAGGCCAGACTTCTCTACACCACCGAATGATAGCAGTGAAACATAAATTCAAATCTAGTGTCTTTTTTTGTGAGGTCTATTCCCATGCACCTCTTCACACCTACATATGAGTATATGCTTCCTCATTTTGGCTATTTGCTGTTATCCTCTTCCTTCTCCTCATACTCATCATCCACCACTACTACACTACTAGATCACCATGTTGACCGTGGTCCGTGATGCAACAGCCACTAGAAATTTTTGCGAGGGTGTCTATGATGCCCATTCCAAAAATGTTTACACTCTATGTTGAGGTGCCCCCCCCCCCCCAGGGGAAAATGTTTTTTCAGCCCATACACTTGGGCATTACAGATATAGGAGACGCGCTCCTTTAAACTGGGAAAACATTTTTCGGAGGCCATACTCCACGTCTCTTCAAACACTACCTCTAGGTCACCAGGGTAATCGTGGTCCGTGATGCAATAGCCACTATAGTTTTTTGCAAGGGAGTTTATGATGGCCGTAAAAAAAACATGTACACAGTAGGTTGATGTGTACCCCCAGGGGGAAATGTTTGTCAGCCCATGCACTTAGTGTATGGACATTACAAGTTTCGGAGACCTGCTCCTTTAAACTGGGAAAAGTTTTTGGAGACCATCCTCCACATTTCTTCCTTGGGGGATTGGAGTGTGTGCAAATTTTGTGCAGACAATATATTCACTTCATGGGCAAATTTTAGGTGACTTAAATAAAATATTAATCAGAATAATGGGAACTTTGGTTTCATGTGGCCATCCAGTACGTGTGTTCAAAGGCTTATTGGGGTGCGTGTAACTTTGCTGCAGGGCAGGCCTTGCATTCAGTGCATAAGCAAACAGTATGGGAGTACCAAATGAATACTGGGAACTATGGTTGCGTGTGGTCATCCATGATGTCTGTTCAGCGGGTTGTTGGGGTGCCTCCAAATTTTGGCCAGCCCTGCCACTCACTGCATACTCAATAACAGTATAAGGGAGCCAATGTTTAATAATGGGAACAACAAAGCATAGCCGTCTGATGGCTGTCTAAGAATGCGCCAGAAACGCATCAGGCAGAGAGTCTCTCTCTCAATTTTACAACTGGTTTTTAAAATGTTCAAATAAAATTTTTTTTTATATAAACCTGATGGACGTGCTGGAAACACCCTTCCTTCTTCCTTACTTCGGCTGAAATCACCAGCAGGTACAGCACCCACCAACTATATTCAATTGCAATGGCTTTTGATATACTGTATGTCTCAGCGTGTAAAGCTCCAACTTTTCCCTCCCCCTCTCTCACAGACACTTACAGTGAGATAATGAAGGACATGTGCTCATGAAATGGCCCTTTCTATCACAGTGAAAACATACCCCCCCTTTGCACAGAAAAACAGACTGCTTTCCAGAACGATTTGCCTCACCCAACTGCATACGTTCCTCAGATGACTCAGCCCAGGTTTCCCTTGGCCCACAGACCTCTTGCACATTGGGGTGTCGTCTCTTTGATTTTGGCGAAGATGGCAATCCACCCAGAAAGCTAGAGACATGGCCGCCTCAAGGGAAACTGGAGTCTCATACAGGGCTAAGGCATCCTTTACTGATAGTCCTTCACAGACCTGGCTACAGAGCACAGGGTAATTCCACTTAGTGTCAGTGGACCACCTCCGAAACTCAAATCAATGCTCCCCTGCCGGCCGGTCTCCCAGCTGAAGCTGACGTAGTGTGATCTCAGCCAGGGAGATGTGGTCAGGGTCATCGTATATATATGACCCAGCGGCAGAAAAAATTCCACCATCTGGAGCGACTGGGAGTCAGACGGGATAAAGAATGTCCATGCTTGGGGGTCACCCTGAAGGAGCGAAGTTATTATCCCCATCCGTTTCTCATCGGTTCCTGAGGAACAAGGACGTAACCTGAAGTATAGTTTACAGGCCTCCCTAAAAACAACAAACTTGTCATACCCCAAATAAACCTGTCAGGCAAAGTGAACTTGGGCTCCACTAAGGGTTAGGGTTCTGTAAAACAACAGGGCGTAGATCTGCTACCTTCCAGCTGAGCTGCTGCAGTTGCCCTGTCAGACCAGTGATAGGATCCATATTGGATCAAAAATGGTTTCGGTCAGAGCTAATGTCACGTGTCTGTTGTCGTGTGTCCCGGGACCAGAGAATCCTTCCCTTTTTCTAACTGCTAGGGGCGCCCTAGCTCACCCTCTTTTCCAGATTACTTCTGATGTTGAAGACGCTGGGGCCATGTACCTTGTCTTAGCTTCTGAATCCGCCCTAAATCTGTACCCGTCCCCTACTCAGGGAAGAGGGGAGTAGTAATGTACCGTAATACATCAACCAGACTAGCAAGGTCATACAAACAGGGATAACCAAACATACAAATACACTCACACAGGCAACAAAGGAATGCACCGAGGAGTGGCGGATTGGGTTAAACCAAAGTCTGAGAAAAAAAGGGAATTATCACACACTACAACCTTGCAACAGTCGCAGATAAATCCACCAAACGCTTTCTCCAATAACAACCAACAACCACCTCCAGCCATGAAGCATAAGATACTCTGACAATGAGTGCTAGCCAGGGCCCAAATTATATAGGAGACTAGCTGAAGAGCCCGGCGCTGCTCGGGCATAGTAACTAACTGTGGTTTGTTATAGCAAATTATAATTATCCTCCATCCCATAGTCCCATGCCCGTATACCCATCATACATATCCTCCATCCCATAGTCGAGTGCCCATATACCCATCACACATCCTCCATCCCATAGTCCCATGCCCATATACGCATCATACATATAGAATCATAGAATCGTAGAGTTGGAAGGGACCTCCTGGGCCATCTGGTCCAACCCCCTGCTCAAAGCAGGATTCGCTAAATCATCCCAGTTAGATGTCTGTCCAGCCTCTGTTTGAAGACTTCCATTGAAGGAGAACTCACCACTTCTCGTGGCAGCCTGTTCCACTCATTGATCACTCTAACTGTCAAAAAGTTTTTTCTAATATCTAATCTGTGTCTCCTCCCATTCAGTTTCATCCCATTGCTTCTAGTCTTTCCTTGTGCAAATGAGAATAAAGTTGATCCTTCTACAATGTGACAGCCCTTTAGATATTTGTAGACAGCAATTAAGTCTCCTCTCAGTCTTCTCTTTTGCAAACTAAACATTCCCAAATCCTGCAACCTTTCCTCATAAGACAGGGTT
Source organism: Dendrobates tinctorius (assembly GCF_039654945.1). Classification (NCBI taxonomy): domain Eukaryota; kingdom Metazoa; phylum Chordata; class Amphibia; order Anura; family Dendrobatidae; genus Dendrobates; species Dendrobates tinctorius. The sequence continues at coordinate 712,005 of NW_027361902.1, forward strand.
TGCAGACCGGTCACCATTCTGGTCGCTCTTTTCTGAACTTGCTCCAGTTTGTTGATGTCTTTTTTAAAATGTGGTGCCCAAAATTGGACACAATATTCCAGATGAGGTCTGACCAAAGAGGAGTAGAGGGAAATAATTACTTCACGTGATCTAGACTGTATGCTTCTGTTAATACATCCTAGAATTGCATTTGCCTTTTTTGCTGCTGCATCACACTGTTGACTCATATTCAGTCTGTGATCTATTAGTATACCCAAGTCTTTTTCACATGTGCTGTTGCTTAGGCCTATTCCTCCCATTCTATATATGCTTTTTTCATTTTTATTGCCCAGATGTAGTACTTTGCATTTCTCCCTGTTAAAAACCATTCTGTTAGTTGCTGCCCACTTCTCCAGTTTATTTAAATCTTTTTGAATCCTCTCTCTCTCTTCTCTAGTATTAGCTATCCCTCCTAGCTTTGTGTCATCAGCAAATTTAATCAGTTTACCCTCAATTCCTTCATCTAAATCGTTGATAAAGATGTTGAACAATACAGGGCCCAGGACAGAGCCCTGTGGTACCCCACTTGAGACATTCTTCCAACTGGATGTGCAGCCATTTACGACCACTCTTTGGGTCCGATCACTAAGCCAGCTATGAATCCACCTAACAGTTGCCTTGTCCATTCCATACTTAGTCATTTTTTCAATAAGGATTGTATGAGAGACTTTGTCAAATGCTTTGCTGAAGTCAAGATATACTATATCTACAGCATTTCCTTGATCCACCCAATCAGTAATACCATCATAGAAGGAAATTAAATTAGTCTGACATGACTTATTAGTTACAAACCCATGCTGACTCTGTTTAATCACTTCATTCTTATCCAGGTATTGACATACATGTTGTTTAATAATTTGTTCAAAGATCTTTCCTGGTATAGAAGTCAGACTCACCGGCCTATAGTTGCCTGGGTCCACCTTCTTCCCCTTTTTGAAGATAGGAACAACATTTGCTCTTCTCCAGTCTTCTGGCACTTCTCCTGTTCTCCAAGAATTTTCAAAGATTATGGAGAGGGGTTCAAAAATTTCTTCTGCTATCCTCCATCCCATAGTCGAGTGCCCATATACCCATCACACATCATCCCATAGTCCCGTGCCCATATACCCATAATACATACATATCCTCAATCCCATAGTCGAGTGCCCATATACCCATCACACATCCTCCATCCCATAGTCCAGTGCCCATATACCCATCACACATATCCTCCATCCCATAGTCCCATGCCCATATACCCATCATACATATTCAATCAATCAATCAAATTTATTATTGCCAAGTACATATTACATATATACAAGGAATTCTTTGTGGCAAAGAGGCAACATAATATATAACAACAGATACAACAAGTAACATCTAACAAGACAGATACAGTATATAGTCTACACATGACGATTTAATTGTTGAACAGAGAGTGGATAGAAGCTGTTCATATGGCTGTTGGTGCTGCATTTGGGGACTCTGAAGGGACATCCTGAAGGGAGTAGTTGGAATGAGGAGTGTCCCGGGTGAGAGGGATCGGATGAAATTTTCAATGCGTGGGATCGAATACCCTTATCATAAAGATCCTGGATTTTTGGCAGGGGGGAACCTATAATTCTCTCTGCTGTTCTGAAAGTCCTTTGTAAGCGGAGTTTGTCATGCGCAGTGGCTCCCCCATACCAGACTATCAGAGTGGAACAAATCACAGATCTGATGACAGCATTAAAGAATAAGATCAGCAGATTCTTAGACAAACCATATCTTTTCAGCTGACGCAGGAAGAACATCCTCTGTTGTGCTTTTCTTATAACAGCATCCACGTTTTTCCCCCATTTAAGATCATGAGAGATGATAACACCAAAGAATTTGGTCTCTGTGACCCTAAGAACCACTTTGTCATGGATGTAGATTGGAAGTATCTCATGTTGATCTTTCCTAAAATCCACAACCATCTCAGCAGTTTTTTTAGTGTTGAGTACAAGATTATTGGCTTTACACCAGTCACACATTCTTTTCACCTCACTCCGATACAAGTCTTCAGCATTTCCCCTGATGAGACCAATCAGTGTCATATCATCGGCAAATTTCAAGATTTTTACTGAGTCTGCTGAAGAGATGCAATCATTCGTATAGAGAGAAAACAGTAACGGGGACAAAACACACCCCTGAGGTGCCCCGATGTTTGTGACCAAGGTGTCCGAAGTGAATGGTCCAACTTTTACACTCTGTATCCTGGCTGTCAGGAAGTTATAAATCCACAAGCATAAGTTGAGAAGGACTCCAAGAGCTACCATTTTCTTATGAAGTAAATTCAGATCAATGGTATTGAACGCTGAGCTAAAGTCCATGAAAAGAATCCGGACATATGAGTGCAGTTCATCTGTATGATCCAAAATGTACTGCAGTGCCAGATTGACAGTGTCGTTTGCCGAACGATTCTCCTTATAGGCAAACTGAAGCGGGTCCCACAGCTTCTGCGTGAATTTTATCAGGTGGGACATCATAATTCTTTCGAAGACTTTCATAGCTACAGATGTGAGTGCTACTGGTCTATAGTCGTTCAACTCAGAGGATCCCACTTTCTTGGGGACAGGGATAATTGTGGAACTTTTCCAACACTGAGGTACAACGCACTCTTCCAGTGACACATTGTATATATTTGTCAGTATAGGGGCAAGCTGGGTAGCACATACTTTCAGACACATTGGAGATACACCATCAGGGCCAGGTGCCTTTTTGACCTTAAGTCCCTTCAGGATGCGTATCACCTCTGCCTCGGAGATCACTACTTGGGTGTTGCACAGTGAATGATCTTTGTATGAACAGACTGAGGAGCTTAGAGATGAATAGCCACTGTGTGTAGAGCTTGCCTCAAATCTGCAGTAGAATTCATTTAACTCTGCTGCCAGACTTCTGCTGGGGTTCACTATAGTGGGGTGGCTTTTATAATTGGTGACCTCTCTTAATCCTCTCCATGCAGATCTAGTATCTTTTGATGAGAACCTTTCCTCCAGAATCTTTGCATACTCGTGTTTGGCTAACTTGATCTCTTTAGATAGCGAGTTCCTAAGTTTCTTGAATTCAGTAATATCGCCTGCTTTATAAGCCTCCTCTTTTCTCTTACGGATCAACCTGACTTTATTTGTAAACCACGGCTTGTTGTTTCCCCGAAAGTGGACAGATTTGGATGGAATAAACGTGTATTCACAAAAACGGATATATGAGGACACTGCATCAACCCATTCATCCAGACCCGAGCATGTTTCCTGGAATACCTCCCAGTCCGTGCATTCAAAGCATGCTTGCAGTTGCAATTTTGCCTCCTCAGACCATGTCTTCTTTGTATAAACTGTAGGTTTGGATGTTTTCAACCTTTGCCTGTAGGCTGGAATTAAATGAATTAGACAATGATCTGAAAAGCCCACTGCTGCTCTCCTCACTGCCCTGTAGGCCCCTTTTATGACTGTATAGCAGTGATCAAGCGTATTGTTCTCTCTCGTGAAGCAGTTTATATGTTGAGTAAATTTGGGGAGATCCAGGTTGAGTTTTCCTTTGTTAAAGTCCCCCATTATGATCACAAATGCTTCTGGAGATCCTTTCTCCCATTCTGATATTTTGCAAGCTAATTCACCAATAGCAGCTTTAACAGATGCTTGAGGGGGAATATATACTGCAACCAGAACCATAGATGAAAACTCTCTTGGAGAGTAAAATGGTCTACAATTGAGTGCAAGGTACTCTAGATCTGGAGAGCAACCTTTTCCCAGTATGTTAACATCACAGCAGCAGCTAGTGTTGATGTAGAGACATACCCCACCCCCCCTTTGTTTACCTGAAGCTACACAATCACGGTCAGCTTTGTAGATAACAAAACCAGGTAGATCCAGACTACAATCAGGGATGGTGTCATTCAACCAGGTCTCAGTACAACAAAGAGCAGCTGAATTGGCCATATCAGATCTCATGTTACAAAGTAAGCTCAGATCCTCCATTTTGTTAGATAAGGAACGGACATTAGCCAAGTGGAGTGAAGGAAGAGCTGTTCTGAACCCTCTCCTCCGAAGGCGTGCCAGGACGCCTCCTCTCCTACCTCTCTTGCAGTACACCTCCACAGGTTTCACAGAAGTAATGGATTTTATGTACTCAATTGTTGAATTAGCAATCATGCTCCAAGAAGGGGAGTCCATGAGAAATTGCGGATGATTCCAGAATAATAAATCGTCCCTTGAAATCATAAGAGTAGGTTTACAGAGTGCAGTGGCCATGATTACACTCAGCTTGTAGCTATAAAGACTGAACAGTCACAGCTTAGCAGAGTTAAATGTACAACTTTCCATAAAGGGTGCTCCCAGCACTGCTGGGGGGGAGGGCATGGGTGCAACAAGACAGGGACATCAGGGGACACACCAACAGTCAGTCCAAACCTGCCCAGCTCACCCCTTCAGCTCCACCTGGACCACAAGATCTCCAGAACATCTCCAGCACCGCACACTCCACCAGCTTTCCTATCCCGGGATCATCTGCACGCTGGAAATGGGTACAAGTTGTAGGAAAGTTGGCAGGCATCCAGCAGCTTCACTCTCTCCCAGCTGAAACCAGGCACGGAGCTCCACGAGGACAGAAAGACACCGGTCCCAGCTGGTCGCAGTCTCCACACTACTCCCAGCTCTGCCGAATCCTGTAGCCCTACAGCTCCACGTGGACCACAAGATCTCCAGAACAACTCCAGCACCACATACTCCACCAGGTTTCCTATCCTGGGATCATCTGCTTGCTGGAAATGGGTACAAGTTGTAGGAAAGTTGGCAGGCAGCCAGCAGCTTCACTCTCTCCCAGCTGAATCCAGGCACGGAGCTCCACGAGGACAGAAAGACACCGGTCCCAGCTGATCGCAGTCTCCACACTACTCCCAGCTCTGCCGAATCCTGTAGCTACGCAATGGTGAGTGAACCAAAGGGAGAATTAACAATTAAACGGGGTAAAAAACTAAGAAAAACTCAGGAGCCTCATGCCAGAGCAGCCATCTCTCGGCGCTCCTCCTCCTAATACTATATTCGCCATCCCATAGTCCCGTGCCCATATACCCATCACACATCCTCCATCCCATAGTCCCGTGCCCATATACCCATCATACATATCCTCCATCCCATAGTCCTGTGCCCATATACCCATCATACATCCTCCATCCCATAGTCCCATGCCCATATACCCATCATACATATCCTCCATCCCATAGTCCTGTGCCCATATACCCATCATACATATCCTCCATCCCATAGTCCCGTGCCCATATACCCATCACACATCCTCCATCCCATAGTCCCGTGCCCATATACCCATCATACATATCCTCCATCCCATAGTCCCGTGCCCATATACCCATCACACATCCTCCATCCCATAGTCCCGTGCCCATATACCCATCACACATCCTCCATCCCATAGTCCCGTGCCCATATACCCATCATACATATCCTCCATCCCATAGTCCCGTGCCCATATACCCATCACACATCCTCCACCCCATAGTCCCGTGCCCATATACCCATCACACATCCTCCATCCCATAGTCCCGTGCCCATATACCCATCACATATCCTCCATCCCATAGTCCCATGCCCATATACCCATCATACATATTCGCCATCCCATAGTCCCATGCCCATATACTCATCATACATATTCGCCATCCCATAGTCCCATGCCCATATACCCATCATACATATTCGCCATCCCATAGTCCCATGCCCATATACCCATCACACATCTTTCATCCCATAGTCCCGTGCCCATATACCCATCATACATATCCGCAATCCCATAGTCCCGTGCCCATATACCCATCACACATCCTCCATCCCATAGTCCCATGCCCATATACCCATCATACATATCCGCCATCCCATAGTCCTGTGCCCATATACCCATCACACATCCTCCATCCCATAGTCCCATGCCCATATATCCATCATACATATTGGCCATCCCATAGTCCCGTGCCCATATACCCATCATACATATCCGCCATCCCATAGTCCCGTGCCCATATACCCATCACACATCCTCCATCTCATAGTCCCATGCCCATATACCCATCATACATATTCGCCATCCCATAGTCCTGTGCCCATATACCCATCATACATATCCTCCATCCCATAGTCCCGTGCCCATATACACATCACACATCCTCCATCCCATAGTCCCGTGCCCATATACACATCACACATCCTCCATCCCATAGTCCCGTGCCCATATACCCATCACACATCCTCCATCCCATAGTCCCGTGCCCATATACACATCACACATCCTCCATCCCATAGTCCCGTGCCCATATACCCATCACACATCCTCCATCCCATAGTCCCGTGCCCATATATCCATCACACATCCTCCATCCCATAGTCCAGTGCCCATATACATATCATACATATCCTCCATCCCATAGTCCCGTCCCCATATACCCATCATACATATTCGCCATCCCATAGTCTGGTGCCCATATACCCATCATACACATCCTCCATCTCATAGTCCCATGCCCATATACCCATCATACATATTCGCCATCCCATAGTCCTGTGCCCATATACACATCACACATCCTCCATCCCATAGTCCCGTGCCCATATACACATGACACATCCTCCATCCCATAGTCCAGTGCCCATATACCCATCACACATATCCTCCATTCCATAGTCCAGTGCCCATATACCCATCATACATATCCGCCATCCCATAGTCCTGTGCCCATATACCCATCATACATATCCTCCATTCCATAGTCCAGTGCCCATATACCCATCATAGATATCCTCCATCCCATAGTCCCGTGCCCATATACCCATCATACATATCCTCCATCCCATAGTCCCGTGCCCATATACTAGTCATACATATCCTCCATCCCATAGTCCCGTGCCCATATACCCATCACACATCCTTCATCCCATAGTCCCGTGCCCATATACCCATCATACATACACACATACACACACACACATACATGCACACACACATATACATACATACACACATACATACACACACACATATACATACATACACACACACATATACATACATACACACACGCATACATACACACATACATACACACACACATACATACACACATACACACACATACACACATATACATACATACACACATACATACATACACACATACACACACATACACACATGCATACACACATACATACACACACACATACACACACACATATACATGCATACACACATACATACACACACATACATACACACATACATACACACACACACACATACATACACACATACATACACACATACATACATACATACACACATACACACACACATATACATACATACACACATACATACACACACATACATACATACATACACACATACATACACAAATACACACACACATATACATACATACACACACACACATACATACACACACATACATACACACACATACATACACAAACTGTCCTATTAAGGGAATAGAAGAATCCAGGATATCTATAAACAGAAAGATAGTGAGGAAACACTTAGCTAACCTAAATGAATTCAAGTCTCCAGGTCCAGATGAATTACACCCCAGAGTACTGAAGGAGATAGCAGAAGACATTTTTGAACCCCTCTCCATAATCTTTGAAAATTCTTGGAGAACAGGAGACGTCCCAGAAGACTGGAGAAGAGCAAATGTTGTTCCTATCTTCAAAAAGGGGAAGAAGGTGGACCCAGGCAACTATAGGCCGGTGAGTCTGACTTCTATACCAGGAAAGATCTTTGAACAAATTATTAAACAACATGTATGTCAGTACCTGGATAAGAATGAAGTGATTAAACAGAGTCAGCATGGGTTTGTAACTAATAAGTCATGTCAGACTAACTTAATTTCCTTCTATGACGGAATCACTGATTGGGTGGATCAAGGAAATGCTGTAGATATAGTATATCTTGACTTCAGCAAAGCATTTGACAAAGTATCTCATACAATCCTTATTGAAAAAATGACTAAGTATGGAATGGACAAGGCAACTGTTAGGTGGATTCATAACTGGCTTAGTGATCGGACCCAAAGAGTGGTCGTAAATGGCTGCACATCCAGTTGGAAGAATGTGTCAAGTGGGGTACCACAGGGCTCTGTCCTGGGCCCTGTATTGTTCAACATCTTTAGCAACGATTTAGATGAAGGAATTGAGGGTAAACTGATTAAATTTGCTGATGACACAAAGCTAGGAGGGATAGCTAATACTAGAGAAGAGAGAGAGAGGATTCAAAAAGATTTAAACTGGAGAAGTGGGCAGCAACTAACAGAATGGTTTTTAACAGGGAAAAATGCAAAGTACTACATCTGGGCAATAAAAATGAAAAAAGCATATACAGAATGGGAGGAATAGGGCTAAGCAACAGCACATGTGAAAAAGACTTGGGTATTCTAATAGATCACAGACTGAATATGAGTCAACAGTGTGATGCAGCAGCAAAAAAGGCAAATGCAATTCTAGGATGTATTAACAGAAGCATACAGTCTAGATCACGTGAAGTCATTATTTCCCTCTACTCCTCTTTGGTCAGACCTCATCTGGAATATTGTGTCCAGTTTTGGGCACCACATTTTAAAAAAGACATCAACAAACTGGAGCAAGTTCAGAAAAGAGCGACCAGAATGGTGACCGGTCTGCAAACCCTGTCTTATGAGGAAAGGTTGCAGGATTTGGGATTGTTTAGTTTGCAAAAGAGAAGACTGAGAGGAGACTTAATAGCTGTCTACAAATATCTAAAGGGCTGTCACATTGTAGAAGGATCAACTTTATTCTCATTTGCACAAGGAAAGACTAGAAGCAATGGGATGAAACTGAATGGGAGGAGACACAGATTAGATATTAGAAAAAACTTTTTGACAGTTAGAGTGATCAATGAGTGGAACAGGCTGCCACCAGAGGTGGTGAGTTCTCCTTCAATGGAAGTCTTCAAACAGAGGCTGGACAGACATCTGACTGGGATGATTTAGCGAATCCTGCTTTGAGCAGGGGGTTGGACCAGATGGCCCAGGAGGTCCCTTCCAACTCTACGATTCTATACACAAATACATACACACATACACATACACACACACATACATACATACACACACACACACACATACACACACATACACATACACACACACACACACACACACTTGAGCTTTATATATCAGATGGGAGTGGCCAAGAGTGCACAGCTGAGCCTTAATGCAGGTAAGCTTCCAGGAGCTCTCACCTGAGCAGATTAACCCCTGCACTGCTAAAAGAAACCTGCGCCGTTTAATATGAAGGTGAAGTGCTTCTAATCAGTACAGGAGTAGGAGGAATCAGACACTGCGGTCTTCTGGCTCCTCTATGTCGTGGTAAACCCATGACAGCATACGCCAGCAGATGAAAGCTTGTTATTTTTTGAATGGAACATAATTTTTAAGAAATGTAAATTACTATTTTTTCTATTTACACCGTTTCTGCTTGGTTACTTGTATTCTTCACGGTGGCACATCCCCTTTAAGGGTCTTCTGCTAGATATTATGGCTGCATTGTGTGAAGATCCATGTGATCTCTTGGCCGTGGGGTAGAAGAGGGAAAGCTATGGAAGGCTTTGTTTCTGTTTTCCCCGACTTCTTCTGTTTGGACCAGCTCTTATCAAATGCTTCATTCATCTACTCATGGATTTTTCTGCAGTCGTTATCGGGCTGTTGCTTGTGGAATCACGTGTGGATTTGAGGGGTGTATGGCCTCTACTCTTCTGCAACTTTTCAAGAGAATCCTTCACCTGCTGTCTGTTACCCAAACCTATCACACAAGACTGAGCTTATAGTGAGGGCCCAGCGCCTCTGGACAGTGTAATTCAGGCTACATGGTGGCCCCCATAATCATGGACAGGAAAGAGTAAAAAATCTACAAAGCAGAGGTAGGTGGAACGGCAGCGCTGAGGGGGTCACTGAACAGTGTAATCCGGGCTGGAATGTCCTTTCATTGGTCTGAGCATTGTGCTTTCCTTTGGTGGTGGCATCCTGCAGCTTTTCCTACATCGGCAGGAGATGAGGGGTCTGGAGACCAGCAGCTAGATGACCTGAGGCTCAGTATGATGATGGACGGTGACCAATATTTCAATGCTTCTTCGCATCCTGTGGCAGAGGAATAGTTACAGGTAAGTGGGCAGTGGTGGCAGGGACTGGCAGTGGTGGCTTTACATGAGATCTGGCTGGTGGTGAAGGTCTGTAATCTCATTTTCAGCTTGTTGCCTTCTGGACCAGTGGGGTTTATGTACACATCAGGGGCTGTTGGGCATGGGGGATGCAAACACTCTTTCTAGACGACTTGTTGATATAGACCGCTGGGCTAGATCAATCTCAGAAATCCTTCACACAGGAGTCAAGGAAGCTAAGATGTGGGCACCTATACGACGGGTTCTGAATGGACTGTAAGGCCGCAAGGGCAGAACCCTCTCCCCTCTGTACCAGTCTGTCTTTGCTAGCTTGTTCACTATAATTTACCTTTGTATTTTGTATGTGACCTTCTCCTGTAGAGCAATCAGCAGGAAGGCTCCATGTTCCTGTGTATTATTCCTCTGTTGGTGGCTTTTTATCCTTTTTTTTTTAAACCCCTACAACAGCCCAAACATCAGCAACATGCATCCCCTGAGTTAAATTGTTGCGCTGGATTCACACGTGATCATTTATTTCTATGCCATGGAATTAGCTGTTGATTCTCTGCCGATTTATCAGTGATTCCACCCATAGGACGGCACAGAGCAGGGTCGCTGGTGTCACCTCTCGGAGAGCAAGCTTAGACGTCAATATGGACCCCTTAAATAGATTCAAGCCTGATTATAAATCAAAATCTTTTCCAAGAGGATAAGGCTTCCATTTGTAGCCGGCTGTATTGGGGTTCTTGTCTGGTTGGCTGGCGAGAGGCCTTTGTAGGAGGTGGTAAGGGGTAAAGTTTCTCCTGTGCTCTTCCTCTGATGAGAGGCCATCTGTATGCCACATTGCACCATCCTAGACAGAGGATAGACATTGACATCCACCCAGAGCCTACTGGCCACTCAGCACATGCCAGGGCCATGTGTGCTAATACCAGAGCCATTTCATCGAGTTTCTGATGGAAAACTTCTCACCCATTATTTAGTCTTTGTCCTTTCCAGAATGATCGGCTAAAACAATATTCATATAGTAACAGGGCTGAGAACAAATCCTGCAGTGCTGTTCTCCCCACGCATAAAGAGGCAAAGTAAGAGTAGTGGAGTACTCGCCAAAACATTACACCACCAGAAAAAGAATGGAGTAAGCCATGACCCAAACAGTCGTATAAAAAAAAAAAATCACATTTTATTGAAGAATTAAAAGCGTAATGAATGGAAAATAAGTAAAAACGTCAAAATCTATGGAGGAGACCTGGAAGTAGGCAAGGAGAGGTCCAATAAGACACGGGAGGGCATGAAAAAGAGTCACCAGGACACGCCAAAGCAGCAAAGGATAGAAGTGGGTTTATCCAGATCAGTGCTAGATCTCTAGTGGTTAGGTAGTCCACACTGCCCACTAAATGCATGAGCTGCCATGAATTCACATGTGCTTACCCATAATATGCCCGGGCCCCGGTGCCCTCCTTGTGGCCCCTGTTCTGTCTCCGACATCTAATATGTTATCTCTGATTATTTGTTTGCATAATGCTGCAGTCATTCATTAGTAAGAATATAGGAAACCTGCATATGCATAATCTTTGTAGTGTTTTGGCTCCCTCTAGGGGCCAGAGTCCTGTTTACGGTCCTATTCTCTGTTTCTTGTACCTGATTCTCCTCCCCTTTTTGCAATGCATTATGGTAGCTCAGCCTCCATTTCCCTCCATTTTCCTTCATCCTGTATCCAAGAAGAGACACCTCCATTACATTCCCCTTGCGATTGCATTGCTGGGATGTATTTCTTCTTTCTATAGGTAATTTCTGCCCTAATGTTAGCCCAGCTTAGTCAGTCGTAGCCCTGGGTCAGCTTAGTTTGTAAACCTTCATGCACCATGTATAACATGTGTAACCTATGTGTTTGTGCTGTACCATGCACTGATTGTATGATTGTTTCCAGTTTCACCGCGCCAATATACTATTGCACTCAATAAAAGCACAGACTCCACCAGTCTCCGTACTGGAGCCCGGTATAGCGGTTTATCTGCCAGTATAGCTACATGAGCCTGCCACATTTAGTGAGGCCAAACAGCCCCTGATGCACGTTTAGCATACCTGCTTTTTCGAAGGGGTGTTGGTGAGAGTCCTGCCTCAAATATTTTAAATGGGTGCCTAACAGATAATGCCAATAATGGCAGCACATGCGCCCGGGCCCCATACACTTGTGGGGTCACCTCCTCTGCTGTTGTCACTGCATCGTGTGCATGCAGGTGAATTCGCACTGGATGACATCATTACGCATGCACACAATGCTTGGTCGATAGCCGCCAGGAAGGTGACGTGAAGTCTACGGGGGCGGCCATTTTGGAAAGGATTCAAGCGGATACATATCACGTAACCCTGTAGAAGATGTTACTAAGAGAGAAGCACTGCAATAAGTGCAGGGTGCCATTTTATTGACACTAGTGAGTATTATCAATGTAATAGGGATAAGGGGCAAAGTGCAAATGGGTGGTAAAGTGGAAAGAGTGAGTTAGGGAGTTACTATAAAAGAGGACAATAGAAAGAAGTAGTAAGCAGCGCAGATAACATAGTGGTGCACAGGAGGGGCCCACGGTATAGCGAGAACGTGGCTGTGTCATAGTAGAGAAAACAGCTATACACTAAAGTGCGGAGTGCTAGGACAAGAGATAGATAAAAGGGTAATGGCAAAACATATTGCCCAAAAGATAAAGTGCCTAGGGTAGGCGATCCAAGGCAGCCAATGTGTGCCAGTGAAAAATAAAGCAAGCATTAATGGGCATAGATATTAAAATCATCAGGTCATCCATCAAAAGTGGACATTACATTTCATGCATAATGGGAAAGATATAAAATTACAAATAACAGGAACTAACTATACATACATCTGGATGGCAAGAAATGACGGAGGTTAGTCCCGAAAAGTGTATCCAATCCAATAGACATGGTGGCAGAAGGTGAGGCTGCGGGGGGGGTAAAAGTCCCATTGAGTCACAGTCCAATTATGCCGTAGTGGGGAGAGGAGAGGTGTACATCCTAAATGTATATCACGGGTCCGGAAAGGCATTAAGGTGTCAAGGCACATAGGATGGTAACAAACAAAAACTGTAGGGAAAATGGACACCACAAAAGTTAAAAATCAATATTGAAGAGAACAACCCTACAAGGGAACAGGGTGTGACTTGCCGGAAAAAAGTCATATGGATTGGATGAGAGTGGGGTCAGATCAAAGAAAAGGGTTGAAACTTAGTTTTTCATTAAGGCCTCTTGGAGACACAGTATCAAGGGTGACAATCCACCTACATTCATGTTGAGACAGAATTTGCATCACGTTGCCACTTTGATACCACTCTGAATCCTTTAAATAGCCCTATCCTTCACGCCACGCGGATTGGATCTGTGGAAGTCCTTTACGTGTCTCGGTCAGGTTTTCAGGGTCGTCACATCAGACACTTCCTTGGCAGCCATAATGTCGCATGCATGTTCATGAGTTCTCGCTTTTAACTCTCCAGATGTAAGACCAATATAGATCAGGGACAGGTGGCATAATATATCAGGTGTGATATTACACAAGATAGAGTTGCGGATCTCATATTCCCTGCTGCAGATGACAAAAAGGTCTTATGTTTGAGGATGTTGGAGCATGCCATGCATGTACCACAGGAAAAGCAGCCATGTTTTGGATCACCTGAGTTAAGGAGTGACTTTTGTTTTGCCACATAGTGGCTCCTTACGAGGTGGTCCCTCAGGTTTTTGCCTCTCCGCAGTGTCATGCGTGAGGCAGATGACAAATGAGCTGCCAATACAGTGTCAGTTTTCAATATCGGCCAGTGTTTGTTTAAAATCCCATGGATTCAGTCCCAGTGGCAGTTAGAGGTAGTCATAAAGTTGACATCAAAGTTACGCTGTTGTACAGGTTTTTTCAGCTGCGTAAGTAGATCATCCCTTTTCGTTGATCTGGCCCGTTTATAGCCACCCTTGAGACATCGGCCACTTTAGCCCATAGCTCTAAATCTCTCATTGAGAATGGCGGATTGTCTCTCGAACCGGCATCAGTAGAGGAGACCTGTCTGTACCTGTGAAATTGGCCAACTGGGATGGCCTTGATCACTTGAAAGTTGTGTGCTGAGGAGGCATCTAATAGTGAATTAACAGATGTTTCCTTTCATTATAGATCCGTCTCTATGGACCCATCCCACCGACACACAAACTGATATCCAGAAAATCAATCAGACTCCAGTGCCAATTATATGTGAACTTAAGGTTAAATAAGTTGTTGTTAAGATTCCGCATAAATCTGCATAGCTTAGTTTCATTATCTTCTCAAATCATTAGGACATCATCGATATAACAAAACCAACCTATGACCAGGTCTGAGGCATGTGCTCTGTCACCCTGGAAATTCTGCCTCTCCCAAAAGCCAAGAAACAGATTTGTGTATGACTGAGCACACGTCGCGCCCATGGCGGTCCCCTGATTTTGTAAAAAGAACCTGTCTTTATACACAAAAAAATTGTGTGTAAGGATAAATTCAAGTAAATCCAAAATAAAATCTGAGAAGTGGCAATCCCAGTTGGCTGTCTCAAGAAAAAAACAGGCCACCCTGAGGCCATCAGCATGCCGGATGGATGTATATAATGACTCAATGCCAATTGTGACAAGTTTATTGACCTTGAGATAAATCCCGTCAATCTTAGGCTAGTTTCACATTTGCGTATGGAGGATCTGCGGCCGTCTGCGGACTTACTACATGAAGCTCCGCCCACGGCCACACCTCCTGTCAGCTTCGCTTATGGCCGCATACTTCTTTAGCATTGGTTACGCAGGTTGTGCCGCTGTATTCGGATGCCGACACAGCTAATAAGCTGTGGGCAAAACGCACGTCGGGGCGAAGGGGCACACACAGTTCACTCTCTTGGACCTTTGGCACTCTTTTCAGGTATAATTCATGGCAGTCTTATTAGTGGTTACACCATAATGGAAGTCTGATTTGTTATATATTTTTTCTGGGCTAGTTAATCTCCTTTTGAGAAATCTTAGCGCCAATTTAAGTAATATAGTTTAATCAGCTTGCCTCAATGATTTTCTGGCTTATTTGTGCAAACATGGACCCGGTAGAATGTGATTTTTTTATTTCTCTGATATATATTGGTGGGTCTCTTTATAAAAATCTGTGATCTATTTTCACATTGAAATTGTATATAATTGGAAATAGAGTGATACTCCAGTGCCCCCTTCTGGTTGCACTATTTTTGCAGATATTTTGGTGCCATATTTTTTGTGCAGATTTTAATATGATATAAATAAAATTCATAATTTTAAATATATGCATTTTTTCTTGGATCTCTTCATTGGGTCTGTTGTTTCATGACACCAGTACCCGTTCTGTGTGTATAACTCCATATCAGCATGGGTTTATGAGGAATCGCTCCTGTCACACCAATCTAATCAGTTTTTATGAAGAGGTAAGCTATAGACTGGACCAAGGTGAGTCATTGGATGTGGTAGATCTTGATTTTTACAATGCGTTTGATACCGTGCCACACAAGATGTTGGTACACATAATGAGAATGCCGGGTCTGGGGGAAAATGTGTGTAAATGGGTAAGTAACTGGCTCATTGATAGAAAGCAGAGGGGGGTTATAAATCATATATTCTCTAACTGGGTCGCTGTGACCAGTGGAGACCGCAGGGGTCGGTGTTGGGACCTCTTCTCTTCAACATATTAATGATCTGGTAGAAGGTTTACACAGTAAAATATCGATATTTGCAGATGATACAAAACTATGTACAGCAGTCAATACAAGAGAAGATAGTATTCTGCTACAGATGGATCTGGATAAGTTGGAAACTTGAGCCGAAAGTTGGCAGATGAGATATAACAATGATAAATGTAAGGTTATACACATGGGAAGAAGGAATCAATATCACCATTACACACTGAATGGGAAACCACTGGGTAAATCTGACATGGAGAATGACTTGAGGATCCTAGTTACTGATAAACTTACCTGGAGCAGCCAGTGCCAGGCAGCGGCTGCCAAGGCAAACAGGGTCATTGGGGCATTAAAAGAGGTCTGGATACACATGATGAGAGCATTATACTGCCTCTGTACAAATCTCTGGTTAGACCGCACATGGAGTACTGTGTACAGTTTTGGGCACCGGTGCGCAGGAATGATATAATGGAACTAGAGCGAGTACAAAGGAGGGCAACAAAATTAATAAAGGGGATGGGGGAACTACAATACCTAGAGAGATTAGTAAAATTAGGATTATTTAGTCTAGAAAAAAGACGACTGAGGGGCGATCTAATAACCATGTATAAGTATATAAGGCAACAATACAAATATCTCTCCGAGGGTCTGTTTATACCAAAGAAGGTGACGGTCACAAGGGGGCATTCTCTGCGTCTGGAGGAGAGAAGGTTTCTCCACCAACATAGAAGAGGATTCTTTACAGTTAGGGCAGTGAGAATCTGGAATTCCCTGCCTGAGGAGGTGGTGATGAAGAACTCAGTCGAGGGGTTCAGGAGAGGCCTGGATGTCTTCCTGGAGCATAACATTATTGTATCTTACAGTGATTAGGTTCTTCAGAAGGACGTAGATCGGGGGGATTTATTCTGACGGAATATAGGCTGAACTGGATGGACACATGGCTTTGTTCGGCCTTGCTAACTATGAGATAGTGGTCGACAGATTTACACACATAATCACTCAGCCCTCCTATGCCAGAGACAATAGCACGACCTGGGGGGTTGACAGTGTACTTATGCACCTTTGGTAAAAGGTAAAAAGTGGCGATTTTTGGGGACGAAGGCAACAATCCATCCATTACCTTTTTTGGGATAATGCCTGACTTGTGGGCATCATATAGGATCCGCTCTGATATGGCAGTGAATATTCGAATAGTATTCTGGGGAGTGCCTGATCTGTGTCTATTTTTTAGTTAGTTCCAGAATGATACTAGCTAAAGTAACACATACTATATATTGACATCACATTTCTCTTCTTCAACCCTGTGTTGTCCATTGGGTCTTCAAGCAGAATAACTGATCTTCGAGGTTATGATTAGAAAATTCAGTGTTGGAAACATTTTTTTTTTTAGGTCTGGGAACATCCATATGTTGGTTGACTTCTTTCTTCTGTTCTTCAAAATCCTTTTGTTATGAACTGGTGGCCAAGCTTAGACAAATATTTAAGGGGTTGTCCAGTGTATTTGTGATGACCCATCATTTAGATGGTGGGTGCCTGACAGCAGGCACAGCCACTGATCAGCTGATATTGCTCCTGGCAGCGGCGGCCAGATGTAGACAGTTGCGTACACTGTAGTGGCTGCTGCCAGGTATAGGCGTTATCCTTTTCTACCGGATTATGATCTGCAGTAGCTGGGCACAGACACTACACAGAGTGATGGAACCGTGCTGTTCCCCTGTACACATTGCTTACACGCAGCCACCACCAGAGTTGATAACAGCTGTTCGGCATTTGCCGGATTACCACCAATCTGATCTTCATGAACTAGCTGAAGGACAGTCCTAAGGATGTCTCCATTCACTGTATCAGTCAGCAGGTGACATCCAGTCCTAGTTGTCACTTTCTCTAATGTAGGTGTTTGGAGTGAGTCTCTTCCTCCACCATGGTGCCAGTCCTTGTTCCCACTGTTCTTGTGCGTTGCTTTGCTCCATTATGTCACCACAGTTTTCCGTCAGTGTGTTCTGGGCCTTATTTTCTCTTTCTTCTCTATTATACAGGCTGATGAATACTGAAGCTCTGAAATTCAGCTCTTTATACTGAAACAAACAAACAAAAAATCACAAAACTGAGCGTGGAAACCAAAACAGTGAATTTTTGGAGAAGGAGAGGGTTCTGTTCGTTACCAAATTTCTGTATCCCGAATATATGAAGTGGTCCAGATGCATGGCAGCAGTAAGGAGAGTCAACCTTCCATCCTGCTCACTGATCACAGAATGGTGATGCATTAAACCTGCAAGATCATGGCAGTTATCCTACATATTCTCTCCTGCTTGCTCGGCCTAGGCTCCTGGGTAGCCATCAATGGGGTATGGGTGGAGCTGCCTCTTTTGGTACCTTATACTCCAGAAGGATGGGAGCTGCCCTCCTACCTTTCTCTCCTCATCCAGTTTGCTAACATTGGGCCTCTTGCTGTTACACTTTTCCATAAGTTTTGTCCAGGACGTCTGCGGGAGGGACCTCTAATATTTGCGATTTTGGCTATAGGTGTTGTGTCATGCATCTTGCTGGCTTTCCTCTGGCAAGAGACGAGCTGGGTGGGTTCATCGCTGAGAAGTACAGCTCTGCTGTGCCTCATTTTCTTTCTCTCTTTGGTGGACTGCACATCTTCAGTCACCTTTCTTCCTTATATGACCCGTCTCAGGCCAGATTACCTTATCTCATACTTTATTGGAGAGGGTCTGAGTGGGCTAGTGCCAGCATTACTGGCCCTGGTTCAGGGTGTAGGTGTGGTGAGCTGCCAATCGATGAACAGAACTGAACTAAATGGATCTCTCGCCATTGGAAAGTTAACTGCAGTGTACCAGCCAGCCAGATTTCCTGCATGGGGTTTCTTCCTGTTTCTGGCAGGGATGATGGCCATCTGTCTAACTGCCTTCACCATACTCCACAAAATGCCCAAAGGACAGAGGCATCAAGAGGAAGGAACGGGCAAGAGAAGGGAAATAAAGGAATCATGGGGCAAAAGAATTGAGCAGAAGCCAATGATGGATGAGGATCAAGCGGGAAAGAAGGTGGAAAAGAAAGAAATGGCAAAGTATTCAATATGGGAGAAGGTCTCCATCTACTTGGTCCTGGCCTGGGTGAATGCTTTGACCAATGCAGTGCTGCCATCTGTCCAGACTTACTCCTGCATTCCTTATGGTGGACGCATCTATCACCTGGCTGCTACTCTAGCTTCCATTGCCAACCCAGTAGCCTGTGGCATTGCGATGTATCTACCAAACAGGTAAGGTAACGTAAGAATAGAACATATTCACATCCATTCGTTAGAAGGTTGGCACCAATGGAGTGCTGTCTCATACATGAGGACTATATGAGCTACGATTCTTAGTGTACCACATGCCACCATAGCTTAGTAGACTCCTAAAACCCGACAGTATGGCTTCCCCTAGTGTAGTTCTTCCAACTGATGTACAAGTCCGTGTGTTTTATGAGCATGAAAGAACAGCAATATTGCGGATGTTCCAGGCCCACTGCGTAGATGTGAGTGTTGCTCACAGGTTACTAGTCCAGATTTGTCCTTACTCAGTTCTAGTCACATGAGACTGTCCCACACAGCCCCTCATCCAAGAATGTTCCACTGCATAACTTTGTATGTCTTCCAGGCATCTCCTGACTGTGGGGAGTCTGACGGTGATTGGTTCCGGCATTGGCTCCTACATCATGGCCATGGCTGTGTTAAGTCCATGTCCAGCTCTTCTGCAGGATAACATTGGAGGCGCCCTCATTGTAAGTATTATTTTAACTATTGTCAGATTTCTTTTTGTGATTGATCAAACTGAGCTTGTTCTGGTCTGGGACCCTCACCTCGTCTCTGTAGAGACACTCCGTCAGAAGGCTATGTTCTCAACATTCCTGGCCTCCTACATGATCGCTTCTCAACCTTAGCATTAAACAGAAGCAGTGATGGAAGCCTGAGAGTGACAATATCTAATCCTCTATTCCATACTTCTTTTCTATCATGCTGGACAGACACTAAGATGACACTCTTTAGGCTTTACTTGGACTAACAGACCTTTACGGAGACAGAGTGTATATTTTGAGCTATCCCAACTTGCACGCCACACATAGAGGAAAAGTGCACTGTGAACCTAAAGACGCTCTTACACTTGGGTTCTTGCTGGTACCCATTGACTCACCATAGATGTTTAGATATTAACCCTTTAATGCCCCCACAAGTTGATGCACGTTGTTCACTTCTCAGAGTAGATGAACAGAATAGAAACACTGAGCAGCAGTATTATCTGTGCAATCCAGTAAATGGCAGTGGAAGGGCTCCAAGATTTGCTTGTCTCACATTGATCGGACATCCGATTGGGTAAAGAAGCTTATGGTGCCGTAAATGCTAGAATGGCAGTGCCCACTGCCTGCACATTCTGCCAAGCTATCCATGTACGAGGCCCATAAAGTGTTCTGGGCCCATAGGGCGTGTGAGTCCAGGGAGCAGATGGGAAGAATCCTCCGACACATCATGGGCAGAATATCGGCGGTGGACACAAGCTTTTTCTTCCTTTGCTCGAATACGTAGATAATTCTCTCTTACTGATGTGACAAATCGTGGGCAGCCCAGAACTAATAATTAGGTTACAATCAGTTCATTGGGCTGTGGGTAAATTTGCCCCTCACGATTATAAAAGTGGTCAGGGCATGAGGTCCATATTTCTGTCCCCTATTGTTAAGTGTTCCCGTCCTCAGTAATTGTAGGTGCATTTTTAAGGCTCACAGCAATGACTTCTGATGGTCCCAGTAGATAATTATACAAGTCTTAGCTGCGGCAGAACCTTTTTTTGAAGAACTAGCTTGGAGGCCAATCGCTTAATAAGCTAAACCGATACGTCACAATGTGAGCCTGTCCGTGTACAGTGTCAGTTTTTGTGCCCCTCGTGCCCATGATTGAGTGTTCCTGTCTTCCATGCTGATAACCTCTCTGTCTCCCTGCAGGTTGTGGCCTGGGTGCTGTTTGTGGGTGTCCTGTCCTATGTGAAGGTGATGATAGGAGTGATCCTACGGGGTGAAGGACACAGTGCCCTTGTGTGGTGCGGGGCAGTGGTGCAGCTGGGCTCTATGGTGGGAGCTCTCACCATGTTCCCAATGGTGAACGTCTACGTCATGTTTCAGACAGGTGATCCCTGTAATCAGATTTGCCCCCAATAACTGCCTCCATAGCACCGACCCCTCCATGGCATCAGATTTTCTGGATATGAAAACATTGGATGAAGGCTGAGCAGTTATTAACTAATGATGTCATGACAGATGGAGAGAAATGGAAGAGTGAGGGGCGGAGCCACAGCAAATAATGTCAGTGGGTTAAAGTGATGGGAGTGGCCACACATAGTGATGGGCGGGACTGGACCAAGTGATGGGTGCGGTTCCCCAGAGTGAAGGGTGGGTTTCCACAGATAGATGCGTGAGGTTACAGCAAATTCCAATGGGTTATTGATGGGTGGGGTTACACAGTGATGGGTGACGGGGTTACAGTAAATTCCAATTGGTTTGAGTGATAGGAGTGGATACACCTAGTGATCGGTGGGGTTACATCTAGTGTTGGGTGGGGTTACACCTAGTGATGGGTGGGGTTACACCTAGTTATGGGTGGGGATACACTTAGTGATCGGTGTGGTTACACCTAGTGTTGGGTGGGGTTACACCTAGTGATGGGTGCGGTTACACATAGTGATGGGTGGGGTTACACCTAGTGATAGGTGCGGTTACACGTAGTGATGGGTGGGGTTACACCTAATGATGGGTGGCGGTTAGGTACGAGCAGATTGTTTTGTGTGACCCTGATCCATGGCTCAGGTCAGCAGTCTCTGGTCATGAACAGAAGCTGTGTGAATTTCCTTCCAGGATCTCAGGCTTATGATTAAACCTGGGATAGAAGCAATGAGCAAATTCCTTGAGTAATTAGTATTAGTAAATTTAATAACAAAGGGAACTTGGTTAATGCTATGTTGATTGAAAAGGCATAAAAACCATCACACCACAACAAGGTGCATCCAATCAGAATGGTCCTACGTCTAGTTTTTCCCCTCACTATGTTTCCACAGGCCTGAATAACTGGTGGCAGAGCGGGACCCAGACCTGCCTGTTGTGCATCTGCCAATGGAAAGCTATCTACTGAATGCACAGCCCATCTGACTGGGATGATTTAGCGAATCCTGCTTTGAGCAGGGGGTTGGACCAGATGGCCCAGGAGGTCCCTTCCAACTCTACGATTCTATGATTCTATGATAAAAGGGAGCCACAGTCCTTTATGTACAAAGTGCAAAAAAATAAAGCAAAACCAAAGAAATGGGCCAGAACATGTGTTAGTGTGTGGATTTACGTTTAGCTGGCTGGCAGACGCCATCATTGCAGCATGTGTGATGGCGTCTAAATGTACTATTTTCATAAGCCAAACCTGAGATTCCGGAGGGTGTGAAAATTCACACAGCTGTTGTCCATGGCCAGAGATGACTGACGTGAACCATGGAACAGGGTCGTATGCAGGGTCGGATTGGCCCACCTGAGAACCGGAGGTCCAGTCCGAGGCAGTAGGAATCAGGAGCCAGCCTACTGCAGCTAAAGTCTCTGAACAATGCTAACGAGAATGAATATTCACTCCTCTCCACGCCCATGGGCATGGGGAGCAGTGAATATTCATTTCTCTTTAGCAGCGGGCACAGGCTTTCGCCGCAGTAGGCCGACTCCTGCCTCCTGTCACCCGCTACTCCATCGCTGCTGCCCACAGCGTGCAGTCTTCAACCGTATCAGAATTATAGATGCAGATACAATTGAAAGAAATAATGGAGGAAATAAGTGTCAGATGGTGCTCCCTCCCCCATCATTCCCCTCTGCCTCTGAGACAGCTGGTGCATGATGACTTCATCACGCACCATGACAGTGCAGATACTGAGAACGGAGCAGAGCCGGGATCAGCTGCAGAACGAGGAGAGGTTTTGTTTTTTTTTATATACAGGAGCTTCTCACACAATTAGAATATCATCATAAAGTGAATTTCTTTCAGTTCTTCAATACAAAAAGTGACCTCCTATATTCTATATAGTCATTACACCCAGAGTGATCTATGTCACGTGTTTATTGCTGGTAGTGTTGATGATTATGGCATACAGCCAATGAAAACCCAAAAGTCATTATCTCAGTAAATTAGAATAATTACCAATAAACACCTGTAAAGGCTCCTAAGTGTTTATAAAGGTCCCTTAGTCTGTTTCACTAAGCTCCACAATCATGGGGAAGACTGCTGACCTGACAGATGTCCAGAAGGCAGTCACTGACATACTCCACAAGGAGGGGAAGCCACGAAAGGTCTTTGTTAAAGAAGCCGACTGTTCACACAGTGCTGTATCCAAGAATATTAATGGAAAGTGGAGTGGAAGGAAAAAGTGTGGTAGAAAAAGGTGCACAAGCAACCGCAGCCTGGAAAGGATTGTTACGAAAAGTCCATTCAGTAATGTGGGGGAGATTCACAAGGAGTGGACTGCTGCTGAAGTCATTGCTTCACACCACACACAGACGTCTCCAGGACATGGGCCACAAGTGTCACATTCCTTGTGTCAGCCACTCATGAGCAATCAACAACGCCAGAAGCGTATTACCTGGGCCAAGGAGAAGAAGAACCGGACTGTGGTCAGTGGTCCCAGAGTCTGGAGGAAGAGTGGAGAGGCCACAATCCAAGCTGCTGGAGGTCTAGTGTGAAGTCTCCACAATCAGTGATGGTTTGGGGAGCCATGTCATCTGCTGGTGTAGGTCCACTGTGTTTTATCAAGACCAAAGTCAGTGCAGCCGTCTACCAGGACATTTTAGAGCAATTCATGCTTCCCTCTGCCAACAAGCTTTATGGAGATGGAAATTTCATTCTCCAGCAGGACTTGGCCCCTGTCCACACTGCCAAAAGTACCAATACCCGGTGTAAAAACACCAGTATCACTGGGCTTGACTGGCAGCAAACTCGCCTGACCTTAACCCCATAGACAATCTATGGAGTATTGTCAAGAGGAAGATGAGACACCAGACTGTAACGACTCCTGGAGTGGGCCCTCTGGGCTGTGATACCAACCCACCCTGGGTGAGCTCACCTAGTGAGGACCACTCCTATACAGGGAGTGTCAGGGGCAGACCCAGGGGAATTAAGTACCACGACTGCTGGTACCAGGTGCTCAGCTTGGAGGAGGCGCGAGAGATCGTGTCTAGCAGGGTGAACACGGGGGCACACTGGGTACAGGAGGGCGCAAGGCACGTGCTCGGAATCAGGCAGGGTACGAGAGAGCGCAGAGTGCGTACTGGGAAGCACGCCTGGGTACAAGAGAGTGCAGAGTGCGTACTGGAAACACGCCTGGGTACAAGAGAGTGCAGAGTGCATACTGGAAGCCCGCCTGGGTACAAGAGAGTGCAGAGTGCATACTGGAAGCACGCCTGAGTACAAAAGAATGCAGATTGCGTACTGGAAGCACGCCTGAGTACAAGAGAGTGCAGAATGCGTACTGAGAAGCACACCTGGGTACAAGAGAGCTCAGAGCGCGTACTGGGAAGCACGCCTGAGTACAAGAAAGTGCAGAGTGCATACTGGAAGCCCGCCTGGGTACACATAGGGACCTGAGTACAAAGAGCGACCATGCAGGAACCTAGCAGGCCTAGCAGGGAAGCAAAGTGATAAGGCGCCTCCCCTAGCCGGAAGCAGCCTGATATACTAGTGGCTGCTGTAGGTCAGGAAAGACTTCCAGGTCAAGAGCTTCATTAGGAATACAAGGCCCTAGAAGTGCGCGGCCGCGACCTAAGCCGAGGACGGAGCACGCGTTAGTCACCGGGTCCAGAGACCGACCATGAAACCGGAAGCGAAGACACCAAGAAGCGCGCCCCTTGTCCAGAGACCTGCCAGGATGCCGACACGAGGTGGGAATGTCGAGGCGGCGCGGCCCGGGGTGTAACACAGACCCAACAATGCAGACAAGCTGAAGGCTGCTATCAAAGCAACCTGGGCTTCCATAACCCCTCAGCAGTGCCACAGGCTGATCGCCTCCATGCCACGCCGCTTTGATGCAGGAATTGATGCCAAAGGAGCCCAACTAAGTATTGAGGGCATTTACTGAACATACATTTCAGGAGGACAACATTTCGGATTTTACAATCATTTTTCAAGCTGGTGTTATAAAGTATTCTAATTTACTGAGATAATGACTTTTGGGTTTTCATTGGCTGTAAGCCATAATCATCAACATTACCAGCAATAAACCTGTGAAATAGATCACTCTGTGTGTAATGACTCTAGAGAATAGAGGAGAGTCACTTTTTGTATTGAAGAACTGAAATAAATTCACTTTTTGATGATATTCTAATTTTGTGAGAAGCACTTGTATGTCAGTGAGGGAGTACTGATGGCCATAATACTGTGGAGGGGGCTACATTATATTCTATGGAGGGGGGGCTACATTATTCTCTATGAGGGGGGCTGCATTATATCCTATAAGGAGGTTCAATTAAATTAATGGGGGGCTGCATTATACTCTGAGGAAGCTACATTATATTCTGTGGTGGGGGCTGCATTATACACTAAGGGGGCTGCATTATACCCTATGAGGGGGCTACATTATATTCTATGGGATGAGCTGCATTATACCCTATAAGGGGGCTGAATTATACTCTGAGGGGGCTACATTATATTATATGGGGGAGCATTATACTATATGAGGGGGCTACGTTATACTTTACGAAGGGGCTGCATTACATTTAATTGGGGGCTGCATTATACTATTTGAGGGGGCTACATTATATTCTATGGGGGGGCTGCAATATCCCTTACGGTGGCTGCATTATACCCTATGTGGTGGCTACATTATATTCTATGGAGGGGGGACTGCCTTATATTTTATGGGGGGCTGCATGATACTATATGAGGGCTGCATTAGACCCTATGAGAGGACTAGATTATATTCTATGGGAGGCTGCATTATACTCTATGGGGGGCTGCTTTATACTATATTGGGGCTGCATTATATTCTATGGGGGCTGCATTATACTATATGAGGGTGGCTGCATTATTTTCTATGATGGAGGCTGCATTATATTCTATGAGGGGGAATACATTATATTCTAAGAGGGGGGCTACCCCAACCCCTGCTATATAATTAAGACGTGTACTACTTTATATTCTACCCTGATATTAGCGCGTTTTACCACACAATTGGTGGTCATGTATTTATTTTGGTCCCAAGGTGCTCCAGTCTGACGCTGGTCGTATGAAGCCAGGCTCAGACTGGCCCATAGGGTAACAGGGGAATCCCCTGGTGGGCCCCTGTGCAGATCTGGGCCCCCAACCCCACTGTATGAGAAGTACTTGGCATAATTCAATTGATTCTGTATAGAAAAAGGCAACATCTAATCATTCATTAATCAAACTACCCAGTTTATTATTATATAGAGATATAGGTAAATTTGTGAACGAGGATAGTGTAATATTTGTATGCAAGTGGGCCCCCAAAGTCAGTGTTACTGGTGGGCCCTTGGCACTCCAGTCCGACACTGTATGAAGCCATTCGCTAGTCTCTAGTGGTGTGCCTGGTGTCATACCTCGTGTACACGGACCCCAAGCTGCGGATTAAGGGTAGAGTTACATGGGGCAAGAGCACAGAAGTAAGGAAAGTTAGGAACTGAAAGAGGAAGCGGCGGTTTCATTTTATTAAATAAATCAAAAGTACACGTGAAAATAAGCAACTCTGTAATAAATTTCATCAGTCGTTAACAGAATTCTCTATTCTGAGGTGAAAGCTGGATTCACTGCAGACTTACTCCCCCATTACGGAGATGAGAGGAGATGTGCACTACTGATTTATGGAATAAAATTAAAACCAGTTTCTCTTTAAGGAAATATACAACTAAGTGATATTTGGAGAGTTTCACTGAAAGGATGTGGTGAGCCAAGAAGCTGCAGAAAAGCCTCTGTTCAGACAGTAGTGATGAGCATCGGACACCCCATCATCGCAGGGACGTGGCTCTCACCTGAGTGGCGGTTCTGTTCCTGGACATTGATCTGTGTGTAGCTGCTGAAATAAAAGCTATTGAAACAGTATTGTATTGTGTATCACTGAACTTCAGATGAAATCAGTACCCCAGCATCGTCCCCCTGCATGGTCATCCTCCCGCCGTCTTCCAACATAGTCCCCTTAACATCATCCTCCATAGTCTCCCCCCAGCAGTGTCCTCCCACAGGGTCTCTGCCAGCAAGTGTCAGAGACATAAATCTAGACAGGGAAATGGGACAGTAAAGAGGACACCAAGCACATGTGCTGGCAATGTACATCCAGCAGATCCCCGGTGTCATTCAATGCAGCATGTGTGACCGATGAGGGATGGCTGTACCAGAGGCCTCCACCTGGCTGTAACAGCAGCATCCCATATCAAAGTGCAAGGAATATCTATAACTTTGTATGTAACCCCCCTTCTCATGTACAGCACCATGGAATTAATGACGCTATATAAATAAATAATAATTATAATAATAAAAGGGAGTTTATGTGTTGGGGCTGTGCACAGAATGTTTCCATTCTCCGATTTCCTATGCCTGGAAAAGCTTGAGACATTCCCCAGAAGGCGCTAATGCAAGGCTTGTCCTCCCACATCCTCCCTCTGTAAGAAAAAGTCCTTACTGAGAGCTGGAAGAGCCAGGAAAAAGATGTAGTCAATCCTCTTATCAAGCTGAGGTTGAAGTTTATTGAGAGATACATGGCAGAAGAGGTACAGAGACTCAGTTGAGATGAAGCATGCGGGCACAAAACAGGGGCCCAGACGGGCGAAGAGTCGCTGGGAAGTCTGGCGGTGAAAAGGCCCTAGCCCTGGCCATGGTGTGGCACAGTGGCATAATGGCGATGAAGTGGCCCCGAGCAACAGAGGCTTTTTTTACATAATGCGAACAAAGAAAGCTGCACCTTGCAGTAAAGGGCGTATACATGATAACCTCATATTGCAGAGAGAAATGTGTTTTAGAACAAAGAATGCAATGACACAATATGACAACATTAATTAACGTTTCCCCAAACTACATTAAAAATCATAAATCTCCATGTCCCTCTTAGCTAACCCCATTATTCACATCATGCTTTTAGCATTCTGCTATAACCCTTCTTACACTGACAGCTCTTGATTCTGGTTTCTATCTTAACTCAATATATACACTATTCACTACCATATAAAACCACTTATTTCCTCTCACAGTGCCCTGCAGCTGTTCCAATTAGTCTCGATGGACTCCATCCATTCTTACTAATGGCACTGAGGTCATTTTATACCTTTATTCTGGGGAGAGCCTCAGCTATTTTAGCAAAGTTAGTTGACTAGAGATTGTCCAAGATGGCTGCTAGAGCCAACATGGCTGTTCGGTATATATTATGGCTGACCAATCTCTTACACCCTCCAGCATCGTCGTTCTCTCACATCGTCCCCCAGGCATAGTTGACCTCCTGCAGGGTCCTCCCACATAGTCCCGCCAGCATCATCATCCTCAAGTAGGGTATTCCCAAATATTCCACCCAGCAGGGTCCTCCCACATTGTCCCACCATACATCATCCTCCCAGCATAGTCCTCCGACATCGTCCGCCAGCATCGTCGTCTTCCACATCATCCCCGCATTATGGACCCCCGCATAGTCGTCTTCCAGCAGGGTCCTCCCACACCCTCCCCCAAGTATAGTCCTTCCCCATCATCCCACAAGAACCAGTGTCCTCCCACATCGTCATCTTCCCGCAGGTTTCCTCCTACATTGTTCTCCCACAGAGTACTCCTGCATGGTCCCCCCACATCGATTTCCTCCCACATTGTCCCCCTAGCATCATCCCACTTGCAATGTCCTCCCACACAGGGTCATCTTTCACCCTTCATCTTCCCCCAATAGCATCCTCCCACATCATCCTCCCCTAAGGCTGTGTACAGAAAATTCCACTCTCCAATTTCCTATGCCGGGAAAAGCTTGAGACATTCCCCAAAAGGTGGCAATGCCTGGCTCGGGAGTATAGTCTGCCACAAACACTGCTGTGCCGTGGCCGTACAAAGCTGCCACCTCACATCAATAACTGTGGATGAGCTTGCATCTAATCGCACTCTTTTTGCTGCTCTTGGATTGTGCTGCAGTTTGCAACCAAAAATTTAGAAGCATATTCTCCCTAGAGAAAATGGATGCCCCAAGCGTTACAGGACCCAGTCCCCATAGAATTACAAGACCTGACCCCATCTCACCATGGAGACAATTTCCTGAAATTTGTTTTGCCCAATTTGGACAGAAAAATTTGATTTGGACAAAATTGATAGTTCTCCAAAGCCTCCAACTATCATGTAAGACTTTGTGTGACACAGCGATGTATCTAGGACTCATCCACAGCCTTCTAAACTCTACGGAAAAATGGTAGCAGCCGGTTTCCTAACACACTGCCCTGAGGTACATAAGACTGTGGTCAGGGCCGCCATCAGGGCATTACAGCTGTTATGAATGGGTCACTGAGGAGGATGGCAGGAACAGGCTAAGCCACCAGAAGACCAGAGAGGTTAGTAACTAAATGGATTGCAGACCCCTGATCCTATCTGCACAACTAGCATTAGCCATGGAGCATTCCTACGATGCCCTTGACGCCTCATCACAGCCTCAGGACTAACTAAGCCTAAAGACAGAAAGATGTAATCTAAACTGCCCCGAAGCAGATTCCCCAAAGAATAGACAGCCCCCAAACATATATTGTCGGTGAGACAAGATGAGACACAAACACAGGCAGAGAACAGACTGAGCAAATGTTGGGGCCCAAGCTGTCTAGACAGGACAGGATAGAAAAGATACTGTCTGCAATCACGCACAAAATCCTGAAAGAGCCAACACTACTGATATACTAAAAACCTGAGATCACACGATCTCACCCCCGCTAGATCAGCACTCTGGTATAAACTGTCAGCAAAGCAAAAAGATACTAACATATCAGGGGACTGAACAAACTGCAACATATGAAGCAGGGCCCAGCGCTGCCCCCAGCAGGGAGCACGCTGAACCCTAGCAGCAAAACAGAAAGCAAAAAAAAGACACAGCCAGATTAGATGCAAAGGATTAGCAAAAGAATCACTTAGCTCAACCATGCAGATCAGGCAGGGGACAAAAGAGCTCCAAATGCACTCTGAAGAAATCACTAGCAACCTCCAAGAGCAGCCAGCTCAATTATATGCTCCCAGCCAGTAATCCCAGGTTTCCAATTATCGTCAGGTGGGGAACTTCCCTCCACCTGGCCAGCTCCACTACTCTCAGCAACGAGCAGAGGGAGCTTCGGCTCAGAACTCCGCGCAAGAGAATTCACAACAGTACCCCCCTTTGAGGAGGGGTCACCGAACCCTCATCCATGCCACCAGGCCGATCAGGATGAGCCCGGTGAAAGGCATGAATCAATCTCTTGGCATGGGTGTCAGAAGCAGAGACCCAGGAATTATCCACTTGGCCATAACCCTTCCACTTGACCAAGTACTGAAGTCTCCGTCTAGCCAGACAAGAATCCAATATCTTCTCTACCTCATACTCCAAACTACCCTTAACCAGTACAGGGTCAGGGAGCGCTGCCTTGGGAACGACTGGCTCCACAAACCTTTTCAGTAAAGATTTATGAAAGACGTTATGAATCTTAAACGTAACTGGAAGAGCCAAAGGAAAAGAAACGGGGTTAAGGATTTCCAAAATCTTATAAGGTCCAATAAACCTTGGCTTGAATTTTGGAGATGCAACCTTCATGGGAATAATTTTTGAGGACAACCAAACCATATCACCCACTTTAAACCGGGGACCAATGGTCCTATGCCGGTTGGAAAACCGTTGGGCCTTTTCCTGAGAGTGGGACAACTTATCCACTGCTTGGTCCCAAATCTGCTGCATTCTCTCTACCACAGAATCCACACCTGGGCAGGCAGAAGCTTCTACCTGCCCTGAAGAAAATCGAGGATGAAACCCAAAGTTACAAAAGAAAGGAGACATCAAAGTGGCAGAGCTACCCCTATTGTTTAGTGTGAACTCGGGCAAGGACAAAAATGAGACCCAGTCATCCTGATCAGCAGATATGAAACATCTCAAATAGGACTCCAAGGTCTGGTTTGTTCTCTCAGTCTGGCCATTGGTCTGAGGATGAAATGCAGAGGAGAAAGACAACTGAATTCCCAGTTTGGAACAAAAAGCTCTCCAAAATCTGGAAACAAACTGGACCTCTCTGTCCGACACAATGTTCTCAGGAATCACGTGCAAACGAACCACTTGTTGTAAAAATAAGGGCACCAACTCAGAAGAAGATGGCAACTTTGGGAGAAGTGCAAGATGGACCATCTTAGAAAATCTATCACAGATCACCCAAATAACAGTCTGTGACGGACTCGGCTTCTGCTGAGCCCATTTTCCTTTTTCGAGTGGACCCTCTGGGCCGTGGCACCCACCCACCAAGGCTAGGTGCAAGGCAAGGTGCGTGTGTAGGGGACACGCCAGGGTTCAAGGCTAGGTGCAAGGCAAGGTGCGTGTGTAGGGGACACGCCAGGGTTCACAAAATGAGACAGGGTGCATGTGTAGAGACACGCCAAGGCACAAAACAGAGTACGTGTGTAGAGACACGCCAAGGCACAAGGTAACAAAGCAGAGTCCTGCGTGTGCAAAGAGGCACGCCAGGGTCAGGCAAAGCAGAGTCCTGCGCGTGCAGAGAGGCACGCCAGGGTCAGGCGAGGCAGAGTCCTGCGCGTGCAGAGAGGCACGCCAGGGTCAGGCGAGCCACAGTCCTGCGCGTGCAGAGAGGCACGCCAGGGTCAGGCGAGGCAGAGTCCTGCGCGTGCAGAGAGGCATGCCAGGGTCAGGCGAGGCAGAGTCCTGCGCGTGCAGAGAGGCACGCCAGGGACAGGGTTCCAGGACAGGGTTAGGACCTGTGCGCGCAAGAGGGCACGACAGGGGACATGGCAAAGCCTGCGCGCACTTTTAAAGAAGCACGGGGAGGTATGCCATGGGCAGGCGAGGGCCTGCGCGTGCTTTAGAGAGCACGCAGAGCACAGTGCGGAAACAGCGTGAAGTGCAAGGGAGCACAGAGGGCACTGACTAGCTGATTGAGCTGCGGCACTGACAGCCGGGCAAGCCTCCAGTGAACCCGGCTGAGGCATGGCAGGCGACACAGCTGTCACTGACCGACGAGCATGGCTGAGGCACAAGCAGGCGGGCACGGCTAGGGCGGGCACGGCTGAGGCACAAACAGGAGGCTAGGAAGGCCAGGCGCATGCAAAGGGCACACAAAGAAACAGAGCAAGGGAAGACAAGACGAGAAACAAGACAGAGCTTAGGCAGTGTACGGAACCAGGGACGGAAGCATAGGCAGAAACACGGAATCAGGTCAGAGCAAGAACAGAGCTAGCAGCGGCGCGTAGGCTGAAGCCCAGAGCCGGGCCAAGGGAGAACCTTGGGACTAGCCTAGAAACGTGCAAGAGAGCATAATAGGAAAGAGTCTAGCAGCGGAGCGTAGGCCAAAGCCCAGAGCCGGGCCAAGGCAGAGCCTTGGGACTAGACATGGATAAGAGCACAAACGGAAAGATAGGAGGAATGGTGCGTGTGCCAGGGAGCACTACAGAGCACCATAGGAGAGAGCAAGGCAGAGCAAGCAAAGACTCAGACCATAGGGAGGAGCAAGGCAGAGCAAGGCAAGGTACGAAACAAGGCATAGCGAAAACAGGCAAGGCAGAGAATAACAGAAGGACTACAAGTCCAAGCAGGACAAACCACATATCCAAGCCCTTTCCACTTCCTGCCGACTTCAACTCAAAAATATTTCACGAATCCGTTCATTCCTCAACCAAAAATCTGCAAAAACCCTAGTCCATGCCCTCATCATCTCTCGCCTTGACTACTGCAACCTCCTGCTCTGTGGCCTCCCCTCGAACAATCTCGCACTCCTCCAATCTATTCTAAACTCTGCTGCCCGACTAATCCACCTGTCCCCACCGCTATTCCCCAGCTTCTCCCCTCTGTCAATCCCTAAACTGGCTCCCCATTGCCCAGAGACTCCAGTACAAAACCCTAACCATGACATACAAAGCCATCCACAACCTGTCTCCTCCTTACATCTGTGACCTCGTCTCCCGGTACTTTCCTGCACGCAACCTCCGATCCTCACAAGTTCTCCTCTACTCCCCTCTTATCTCCTCTTCCCACAATCGCATACAAGATTTCTCTCGCGCATCACCCCTACTCTGGAACTCTCTACCACAACATATCAGACTCTCACCTACCATCGAAACCTTCAAAAAGAGCCTGAAGACCCACCTCTTCCGACAAGCCTATAACCTGCAGTAACCACCGATCGACCAAACCGCTGCATGACCAGCTCTACCCTCGCCTACTGTATTCTCACCCATCCCTTGTAGATTGTGAGCCTTCGCGGGCAGGGTCTTCTCTCCTGTACCAGTTATGACTTGTATTGTTTAACATTATTGTACTTGTTTTTATTATGTATACCCCTCCTTACATGTAAAGCGCCATGGAATAAATGGCGCTATAACTAGAGTTGAGCGACTTTTGGTTTTTTAGGGTCGCGTTTCGTTTCGTGAAACCCGACTTTTCCAAAAGTCGGGTCGAGCAAGATCGTCCGATTATAGGGAAAAGTCGGGGTCGTCCCGAAACACGAAACCCAATGTAAGTCAATGGGGAATAAAAGTCGGCAGTGAGAGGAGGACAGGAAACACACCAACAGTGCCCATTTGAATGCCAAAAGCATCAATTCTTCTTACTTAAGCTTGTCAACCTTAATTAACTTCATAATACAAGTTACGCACTGAAAATTGGGGGTTATTTGGCTACAGACTGTGGGGGGGGAGGGCTGGCTCCAGGTTTTCATGTGCCCTGGGCGAAAGAGCGCCCCTTTAACACATACCACAACTCATCATGCTCCGATATGGCAGAGAAATAGCGGTATAGTACAATGAAAACTACCTCACTTTTTACATCTCATGACGAGGCCCATCTATTTCTCCATACAGAATCATTGGTCCCATATAATGTTTGAAACAGTATATGATGAGCTCCACATAATGCTACAGTATATGTTGGTCCCCATGGATGAAGCTCTACTGTCTTATGGGCCCAAATAATGCTCCAAACATAATGGGCCCCATTTCTAATGCTCTAGTGTATAATGGGCCCTGTAAATGCTGCTCCAGTGTCTGATGTCCACCTTTGGAATGTTCCAGTGTATGGTGGGCCCCATCTATCATTCTCAGACGGTGTTAGGCCCAGTATGGATTGCACGTGATTGCACAAAGGTTAGAAAGGGTACCGTATCCCCAGATAACATGTATGGATAGCGTACACA
This sequence comes from Dendrobates tinctorius, assembly GCF_039654945.1. Classification (NCBI taxonomy): domain Eukaryota; kingdom Metazoa; phylum Chordata; class Amphibia; order Anura; family Dendrobatidae; genus Dendrobates; species Dendrobates tinctorius. The sequence continues at coordinate 746,330 of NW_027361902.1, forward strand.
TTCAAAATATATGTCTCAGGAGGCAGGCTCAGACGGTGTTAGGCCCAGTATGGATTGCACGTCATTGCACAAAGGTTAGAAAGGGTACCGTATCCCCGAATAACATGTATGGATAGCGTACACATTCAAAATATGTCTCAGGAGGCAGGCTCAGACGGTGTTAGGCCCAGTATGGATTGCACGTGATTGCACAAAGGTTAGAAAGGGTACCGTATCCCCGGATAACATGTATGAATAGCGTACACATTCAAAATATATGTCTCAAGAGGCAGGCTCAGACGGTGTTAGGCCCAGTATGGATTGCACGTGATTGCACAAAGGTTAGAAAGGGTACCGTATCCCCGGATAACATGTATGGATAGCGTACACATTCAAAATATATGTCTCAGGAGGCAGGCTCAGACGGTGTTAGGCCCAGTATGGATTGCACGTGATTGCACAAAGGTTAGAAAGGGTACCGTATCCCCGGATAACATGTATGGATAGCGTACACATTCAAAATATATGTCTCAGGAGGCAGGCTCAGACGGTGTTAGGCCCAGTATGGATTGCACGTGATTGCACAAAGGTTAGAAAGGGTACCGTTTCCCCAGATAACATGTATGGATAGCGTACACATTCAAAATATATGTCTCAGGAGGCAGGCTCAGACGGTGTTAGGCCCAGTATGGATTGCACGTGATTGCACAAAGGTTAGAAAGGGTACCGTTTCCCCAGATAACATGTATGGATAGCGTACACATTCAAAATATATGTCTCAGGAGGCAGGCTCAGACGGTGTTAGGCCCAGTATGGATTGCACGTGATTGCACAAAGGTTAGAAAGGGTACCGTTTCCCCAGATAACATGTATGGATAGCGTACACATTCAAAATATATGTCTCAGGAGGCAGGCTCAGACGGTGTCAGGCACAGCATGGATTTGACGGCCCAGATTACACAGCGGAGGAGCAGGGAGAGGTAAAGATTGCAAATGCTGGGGCCCTGCCCAAGCAAGGGGGGCCCACTCGTGGGCGTCGGTACTGGCACTGGGCCCCTCATAGTACAGCGGTGTGTCTGAAGGCGGGTGTGCACCACCACCGTCAGAGACACTTGATTGCACTATGAGGGACCCTGTGCCAGTGCCCGCGCCCAAGAGTCGGCCTACCCACCTGTCCAGGGCAACGGCACTCGCACGGTGTCGTGCGCTAGGTGGTGACCCCGGCCATGGGGGGGGAGGCAGCACAGTTAGGGAGTTTTAGAAAGTGGCATATGTTGATGTTGGACATTCAGCTGATGCAAAAGGCGAAATAGGTGAAGTACCAGGAAGAGGTGGACCAAAGCAAGCCATTTTTCTGTCACCCTATGTGTCATCAGGGGAAGGTGGGACAAAATCCTTGGAAACCCATGCGTGGTTCATTTTAATGAAGGTTAGATCATCCACATTTTGGGTTGACAGACGGGTCCTTTTTTCTGTCAGGATTGATCCAGCTGCACTGAAGACTCTTTCCGATAGCACACTTGCAGCTGGGCAAGCGAGCTCCTGTAAGGCATATTGGGCCAATTCAGGCCAGGTGTCCAGTTTAGCGGCCCAATAGTCAAAGGGGAATGACCTGTGTGGGAGAACATCGATATGGGAGGAAAAGTAGTTTGTAACCATAGTTGACAACTGCTGTCTCCTGTCACTTTCCATCGATGCAGTATTACCAGTTGTGTGAGCAGTATTTGAAAAATCAGTCCACAACATTGTCATGAAACCCCTGTCTCCAACGCCACTTCTGCTGTGTGCACCACGAACACCTCTGCCAAGCTGCCCCCGGCCCGTACGGCTCGTGTGAGAACCATCACCGCTGCTGTGTGCTGGGAATGCCTCAAGCAACCGATTTACCAGAGTTGCTTGTTTATTAGCCAATATTAGGTCAAGGTTCTCCTGTGGCATGATGTTTTGTAATTTTCCTTTATAGCGTGGATCCAGGATGCTGGCCAACCAGTAGTCGTCATCGTTCATCATTTTGGCAATGCGGGGGTCCCTTTTTAGGATCCGCAAGGCATAATCTGACATGTGGGCCAATGTTCCCGGTGTCAATGATGCACTGCGAGTGCTGGGTGGAGGAGCACTTTCTGGCAAATCCACATCCCTCCAGTCACGCACAAACCCTGTACCAGACCTTGCCATGCCAACATTTTCACTTGCCCCACGAGATGCATCCTCCTCCCCTAAGTAATCATCCCCATCATCATCCTCCTCCTCCTCTTCTTCCTCCACCTCGTCCAGGAGAGGTCCCTGAGCAGACAATGGCTGAATGTCATCAAGGATTCCCTCCTCCTCTTCCTCCTCATCAACATTGGCTGCAGAAGCCTGCTTAAGGTGCGTCAAAGTTTGCATGAGCAGACGCATAAGTGGGATGCTCATGCTTAGGATGGCGTCGTCTGCGCTTACCAGCCGTGTGCATTCCTCAAAACACTGAAGGACTTTACAGAGGTCTTTCAGCTTCGACCACTGCACACCTGTCAACTCCATGTCTGCTCTCAAAGTGCCTGGCCGTGTATCCTCCCACAAATGCATTATGGCCTGCCTCTGCTCGCACAGCCGCTCCACCATGTGCAGGGTGGAGTTCCACCTTGTTGCAATGTCGATAATGAGGCGGTGGTTGGGAAGGTGGAGCAATCGCTGCAGCTTCTGCATACGAACGGAGTGTACAGGCGACCGGCGGATGTGCGCGCACAGTCTTCGCACCTTCTGGAGCAGGGCTGTTAACTCCGGATAATTTTTGAGGAAGCACTGCACCACCAGGTTCAAGGTGTGAGCCAAGCAAGGTATGTGGCTGAGTTTTGAAAGGGCTATGGCTGCCACAAAATTACGGCCGTTATCACTAACTACCTTGCCTGCCTCAAGATGTACACTGCCCAGCCATGACTCAGTTTGTCGCTTCAAGTACTCGGCCAGCACCTCGGCGGTGTGTCTGTCGCCCAAACACATCATCTGCAACACAGCCTGCTGACGCTTTCCACTAGCTGCTCGATAGGGGGACACATCGTGTGCAACAGTGGCAGCTGCAGATGGAGTGCTCGTACGACTGCGCTCTGTGGACGAGCTTTCGCTTCTGGAGGAGGAGGAGGAGGAGGAGGGTCGAACACCTACAGCCAACTGTTTCCTATACCGTGGGCTAGGCAGCACTGTCCCACCACCGCTGTCCCCTGTGGACCCTGCATCCACCACATTAACCCAGTGCGCAGTGATGGACACGTAACGGCCCTGGCCATGCCGACTGGACCATGCATCAGTTGTGAGGTGCACCTTTCCGCTCACTGACTGCTTGAGTGCATGGACAATGCGGTCTTTCACATGATGGTGGAGGGCTGGGATGGCTTTGCGAGAGAAGAAGTGGCGACTGGGTAGGTCATAGCGTGGTACTGCATAGGCCATGAGTTCGCGGAAAGCTGTGCTTTCCACCAACCGAAAGGGCATCATCTCAAACGAGATTAGTTTGGCAATGTGGGCGTTCAAACCCAGTGTACGCGGATGAGAGACTGAGTACTTTCTTGACCTACTCATAGTGTCTGGGAGGGTGAGCTGGACTTGAGAGCTGCATATGGTGGAAGTAGCGGTGGACAGGGCGAACTGAGAGAGGGTTGATGATGGTGATGGAGTTGGTGTTCTTTCTGATGGCCTAGAATCAGTCTTTCGTTGATATAACAGTGGGATTCCCTGACTGCTGTGGCCTTGCAACGACACTTCAACATTTGCTGCTGTGCTAACCGGTGGGCTTACAGTGGGGGAAACAATGTAGCGTTGCTGACTACCTTCGTTGTGATCAGTTGCACATGTGGCACTTGAGGTTTGGTGTTGTGTCCACGCTTGCAAGTGCATGCTGGTTAAATGTCTAAGCATGCAACTGGTATTCAAATTTTTCCCTCGGCTAAAGGTCTTTGCGCACTTCTTACAGATAACCTTGGCCTGATCATGAGGATTTTGGTCAAAAAAGTGCCACACTGCACTCTTCCTACTTTGGCAGACATTTTGCGGCCTAGCACGCTGTGATCTTTTGACCCTCTGGACAAGCTGTCCAGCAACTCTTTTGATGTTTGGAACCTGTCTTTGGAGTGCTCCGGGCCTGCCAGATAACAGCTGTTGCGATGTCGATGTCTGCTGTGGATGCTCCTCATCTGAGCTATTGGAAGCAGCACCCTCTTCCCCCAATGGATGCCAATCTGGGTCAACAACTGGGTCATCCATCACCTCCTCTTCTATGTCATGTGCACCTTCCTCTGTGTCACCGTGTATGGTGGTATAGTGTGCGGGAAGGGGCACCTGAGTCTCATCAGGGTCAGAATCTGGCTCTGTACACTGCGAGGACAATGTAGTGCTCTGAGTGAATGTACCAGCAGAATCATCCATCAGCGGCTGTGCATCAGTGCACTCCATGTCAGATTCATCTTGGCCTGGGTAATTCACCATTTCACTTGATAATCCAGGCATGGTATGTGAAAACAGCTCCATGGAGTAATCAGTAGTATGGCCTGCGTCATCCTTCAATCTTGGTTGGGGTGAAGGACACAAGGAAAGGTGTGGTTCATGAACATGAGCCTCCAATGACGACTCAGTGCTTTTACTTTTTACAACTGAAGAAGAGGAGGCGATAGAGCTGGAGGCTGAGTCAGCAATGTAAGACAAAACTGTTTCCTGATGCTCTGGCTTTAAAAGAGGTTTGCCAACTCCTAGAAAACTAAGCGTTCGAGGCCTTATGTAGCCAGACGATGACGCAGGCTCAACACCTCCTGCATTCGGTCCTATTTTGCTCTTGCCACTACCATCAGATCCACCACCAACACCATCATTACCAGCTGCCAACCCCCGCCCAATTCCACGGCCTCTTCCACCAGCCTTCCTCATTTTTGGTAGAAATGTAGACAAAATCCAACAAACTATATAGTAATGTAAAACAAGGTACAAGGTGTCTATAGGACAGGGGAGATTTTGAATTTCTGCAGACACTTGTGGACAGTTTTGGATTGTGTGAGGCCCACTGATATCTGAGCGCTATGTTACAGGCTCGATGGCACAGCTGTGACAAAAGTGACGAGAGGATAAGGGAGATTTATGAATTTCTGCAGACACTTGTGGACAGTTTTGGATTGTGTGAGGCCCACTGATATCTGAGCGCTATGTCACAGGCTCGATGGCACAGCTGTGACAAAAGTGACGAGAGGATAAGGGAGATTTTGAATTTCTGCAGACACTTGTGGACAGTTTTGTATTGGGTGAGGCCCACTGATATCTGAGCGCTATGTGACAGGCTCGATGGCACAGCTGTGACAAAAGTGACGAGAGGATAAGGGAGATTTTGAATTTCTGCAGACACTTGTGGACAGTTTTGGATTGTGTGAGGCCCACTGATATCTGAGCGCTATGTCACAGGCTCGATGGCACAGCTGTGACAAAAGTGACGAGAGGATAAGGGAGATTTTGAATTTCTGCAGACACTTGTGGAGTTTTGGATTGTGTGAGGCCCACTGATATCTGAGCGCTATGTGACAGGCTCGATGGCACAGCTGTGACAAAAGTGACGAGAGGATAAGGGAGATTTTGAATTTCTGCAGACACTTGTGGACAGTTTTGGATTGTGTGAGGCCCACTGATATCTGAGCGCTATGTCACAGGCTCGATGGCACAGCTGTGACAAAAGTGACGAGAGGATAAGGGAGATTTTGAATTTCTGCAGACACTTGTGGACAGTTTTGGATTGTGTGAGGCCCACTGATATCTGAGCGCTATGTGACAGGCTCGATGGCACAGCTGTGACAAAAGTGACGAGAGGATAAGGGAGATTTTGAATTTCTGCAGACACTTGTGGACAGTTTTGGATTGTGTGAGGCCCACTGATATCTGAGCGCTATGTCACAGGCTCGATGGCACAGCTGTGACAAAAGTGACGAGAGGATAAGGGAGATTTTGAATTTCTGCAGACACTTGTGGACAGTTTTGTATTGTGTGAGGCCCACTGATATCTGAGCGCTATGTGACAGGCTCGATGGCACAGCTGTGACAAAAGTGACGAGAGGATAAGGGAGATTTTGAATTTCTGCAGACACTTGTGGACAGTTTTGGATTGTGTGAGGCCCACTGATATCTGAGCGCTATGTCACAGGCTCGATGGCACAGCTGTGACAAAAGTGACGAGAGGATAAGGGAGATTTTGAATTTCTGCAGACACTTGTGGACAGTTTTGTATTGTGTGAGGCCCACTGATATCTGAGCGCTATGTGACAGGCTCGATGGCACAGCTGTGACAAAAGTGACGAGAGGATAAGGGAGATTTTGAATTTCTGCAGACACTTGTGGACAGTTTTGGATTGTGTGAGGCCCACTGATATCTGAGTGCTATGTGACAGGCTCGATGGCACAGCTGTGACAAAAGTGACGAGAGAATAAGGGAGATTTTGAATTTCTGCAGACACTTGTGGACAGTTTTGGATTGTGTGAGGCCCACTGATATCTGAGCGCTATGTCACAGGCTCGATGGCACAGCTGTGACAAAAGTGACGAGAGGATAAGGGAGATTTTGAATTTCTGCAGACACTTGTGGACAGTTTTGGATTGTGTGAGGCCCACTGATATCTGAGCGCTATGTGACAGGCTCGATGGCACAGCTGTGACAAAAGTGACAAGAGGATAAGGGAGATTTTGAATTTCTGCAGACACTTGTGAACAGTTTTGGATTGTGAGGCCCACTGATATCTGAGCGCTATGTCACAGGCTTGATGGCACAGCTGTGACAAAAGTGACGAGAGGATAAGGGAGATTTTGAATTTCTGCAGACACTTGTGGACAGTTTTGGATTGTGTGAGGCCCACTGATATCTGAGCGCTATGTGACAGGCTCGATGGCACAGCTGAGACAAAAGTGACGAGAGGATAAGGGAGATTTTGAATTTCTGCAGACACTTGTGGACAGTTTTGGATTGTGAGGCCCACTGATATCTGAGCGCTATGTCACAGGCTCGATGGCACAGCTGTGACAAAAGTGACGAGAGGATAAGGGAGATTTTGAATTTCTGCAGACACTTGTGGACAGTTTTGTATTGTGTGAGGCCCACTGATATCTGAGCGCTATGTGACAGGCTCGATGGCACAGCTGTGACAAAAGTGACGAGAGGATAAGGGAGATTTTGAATTTCTGCAGACACTTGTGGACAGTTTTGGATTGTGTGAGGCCCACTGATATCTGAGCGCTATGTCACAGGCTCGATGGCACAGCTGTGACAAAAGGGACTAGAGGATAAGGGAGATTGGATTGCTTTTAAAAAAGCAGTTTGCGGAGCAGTGGGTAAACAGCAATGCCAGCCTGTCAGGAAGCCTTAAAAGGCAGCCCAACAACCAACACCACTGATACACCACAATATAGCCTCCCCTTGCACTGCACACACAGTGACTGGTGTGTTGTGCAGGCCAAATTGCTAGCAGCAGAAGCAGTTTTTTTTTCTTCTCAGGACAAAAAAAAAAAATTGGGATTGCTTTTAAAAAAGCAGTTTGCGGAGCAGTGGGTAAACAGCAATGCAGGAATGTCAGGAAGCCTTAGAAGGCAGCCCAACAACCAACACCACTGATACACCACTATATAGCCTCCCCTTGCACTGCACACACAGTGATTGGTGTGTTGTGCAGGCCAAATCGCTAGCAGCAGAAGCAGTTTTTTTGTCTTCTTCCCTGCCTAACGCTCTCCCTACAGAATCAGCAGCAACCTCTCCCTATACTGAGATCGGCAGAAGATGGCGGTCGGCGTGCACGCCCTTTTATACCCCCTGTGACGCCCACCAAAGCAAGCCAATCACTTGCATGCCCTTCTGAAAGATGGTGGTGACCCCTGCCTATGTCATCACGTTGCCCACAGTGTCCATGGATCCTGATTGGCTGAAAAAGAGCGCAAAACAAACTTTTGAAACGCGACTTTGGCACGTAAGTCGCCGACCTCGTGGCCGACCTCATCCTAGGGTCGGGTTTCGTTTCATGAAACCCGACTTTGCCAAAAGTCGGCGACTTTTGAAATTTTTCGACCCGTTTCGCTTAACTCTAGCTATAACAATAAATAATAATAAAATAATAATAACAACACACTCAGGGGTCACCACACAATGCCAAGGGCGAAAGTATAACTGACGGGGGATGGGAGCTTCCTGAGGTTATAAGAAGCCTCCCCAGAACCAATGAGAGGCCACCATAATAGGTCCCAGGTGTGCAGGTGAGAGTCTGCACTGAGATCAGAACATTAACCCCAGAAGTGCCGGTCACCCAGCACTGGTATCATGACATCTTGCATGTGGTATATAGGGATCTGTATTCACTCGGCTGCAGTTGAAGCAGGCACGGGAAGCGGTATTGCTGGAATGTCCAAGCAAGTTTGCTTATTAAAAGGGCATAAAATGCTCTGGATAGGAAAAGCAAATGAACAGCCTTTTCCGGTACGTGAAAACAAACAGAAAATAAACAGTCCATATAGCCCTGCGGGTCCGCCCGCTCAGATCAGTTCCTTCAGCAACACACAGATGGAGGTTGTCCACACCTCCAGCCACTGAATGAGGCAATTGGCCTCCATTTTATTAGCCAAACCACTTTGGGTTGGGCCGCTCGTCCTGCCCCAGATGGCAGTTGCCAGAAGCTGCATCTGCTGGCTCTGCTGTAACAACAGCCTGTTGGTCAATTGCTGTTGTTGCTGCGCCTGGATCAGGTGTTTCAGCAGGTCCTCCATGCTGTCAGATTTCCCTCCAGCAGCCACTTTCACCCAGGACATACAGTATTGGCAGTCATACTACCTCTTGAGATTCGTGCCTGTGCTTCTAGCACCAAATGTAGGAGTCTGTATTCACTCGGCTGCAGTTGTGGTAGGCACAGGAAGCAGTATTTATGGAATGTGCAAGTTTATTAAAACGGCATAAACCGCTCTGAATAAGAAAAACAAATAAACAGCTTTTTCCGGCACAAAGTGAAAACAGAAAATAACCAGTCCATATAGCCCTGTGTGTCCACTCGCTCTGGTCAGTGCCTTCAGCAACACACACATGGAGGTCTCCACACCTCTATCCACAGACTCTGAATGAGGCAATTGGCCTCCATTTTACTAGCCAAACCACGCCCCTGGGGTGGGGATATGTGAGCAGTCATTCCCACCCATCTCATGACTGCTGGTAAAACCTGGCTCTGGAGCGGCCAAATAACTGTCTCAGCACTATACATGCTGTAGCATACCTCCGAGCTCACATCACCGCAGCTAATAGCCACAATGGCACATATCTCCCCTCCAGGACTTGTTTGGCGGCCATCTTACAGGTATAATTCGGTCACTATGTGGTGGTAATATGTGACTTGGTCATGGTGTGGTGGTATTTGTCTTCTGTATGTGGTATTATTCGGTCACAATGTGGTGATATGTGTGATAACTAGTGGACTTCCAAGGGTGGACCCGCTGGACCGTTGCACGAACCTCCCTTGGACGAGCTGACCAGGTGGACCATTCCCTATACAGGGAGCCTTAGGGGCAGGCCCGAGAGAGATTATCACCACAGCAGCAGGTACCCAGGGGAGAACAACGGGAGTCACAGCGAGAGACAAGGCGGATTGGCGGCAGGCTGTGTCACGGGAATATGGACAGAATGGAGACACTGTGTGATGAGTCAGCTTCAGCTGAGTCGACTTTTTCTTTAGAGTGGACCCTCTGGGTTGTGGCACCCACCTACCGAGGGTGAGCTAACCTTGTGAGGAACCACCCCCAGGGAGTGTCAGGGGCAAGACCAAGGGGGTGTCAGTATTCCGGGTTTTCTAAATCACCTTGTGAATGAATTTGCCCTTTGTTAAGATGGAGGTTGCTGTTTTTGTGTGCACTACTTCCTGTTCATGTGTATAAGACCGGCTTAGGTGCTGCCTTTCCTTGCTGGAGTATTCTGCTTCCTTCAGCTGTGCTGCTGGTTTCTGAGTGTGCTTCTGCTGTGGCTCTGGACATTCCCTGGTCTCTGTAGGAAAGCTGCACTCATCTTTGGAACTTAACCCTTGGTTCATGGTATCTGGTAAGAACTGTGTTCCTGAACTATGTGTGGTTCTTAACCCTTCACTCTTCCCCAATGAAAGCAGTCGGAACTGTCACCTACAGTATGCCTTAATGTGAACCTGTTTCTGGACTCACCTGTGTTCATGCCACTCCAGGGATCAACTTGTGAATCAGCTTTTGGACTTTCCTGTGCTCTTGCTGCGTCTGGGATTTACCTATAGACTTGTTCTGGACTTCCCTGTGCTTGCTACATACCTGATTGGACTCTCTCTGCATCACTACGTTGTGAACTGCGCCACATCACCTGAGTTAACTGGATCACATGTTTATGAGGACCCTGTTTTAGGAACTTTACTGAATTGCTATATAGCTTTAGGACTTGTCTCATTTCAGGTTATCAGCATATTGTTTTTGGGTGTCACTGCTGTTATAAAATACACTATTTGCACTAAAGTAACCCGCTTCAGTCTGTTCATTGCCCCACGCTATCAGAATCCTCGAGTTCCTACAATAGTATTACAGGATACTCCAACCAAAAGAGGATTCTGCTGGGGCAAAGTCACAGTCACAAGCGGACAAGATGGTTTCTTTGATTAACTCCTTGCAGGAGGAGGTGGGGGCTTTACAAAATAAGCTCAGAGACTTGGAGTCCCAGGTGGACCACAATGCACAGGTGTTTGGTCAGGCTCTCCAAGATCTACGTACTAGGACGGAAGTCCAGGAGGCCTTACCTACTGAGCGTATACCGTCCCCCAGTATGCCCAAGTTGCCCCCATTCCGGTTTAATGGTGACCGAAGTCAATTTCATGGGTTTGTTTATCAATGCATATTATTTTTTGATGTACATGCCTCTTACTACCGGTCTGATAGATCTAAGGTTTTATGTATTATTATGTTGTTGACATCACGGGCTCTGGCTTGGGCAAATCCTATGGTTGAAAGTCACGATACCCGTCTAAATAATTTGGATGATTTTCTGACATCTATGGCGCAAATGTTCGATGATCCCAACCGCCGTGCCACCGCTGAATCTGCCCTGCTGTCATTACGCCAGGGGAAGCGCTCAGTCATAGAAAATGTTACCGAATTTAAGAGGTTAGTGGTGGATACCAACTGGGAAAACAATGCTTTAGTGCCAATTTTTAGGAAAGGTTTATCCAGTGCAATCAAGGATGAGCTAGCTCGTTCCGAGTCCCCACAGGAGTTCGAGTCGTTTTTACAACACTGTGTGCGTATTGACATTCGCCTAACTGAACGCAGACAAGAGAAATGGGCAGCTTTAAATCGCATTGCTAATTTTTCTCTTCCATCTAGGGAAACTACAGGCAAAAACCCGCGGGAGACCGAGGAGGTGCCTATGCAAGTGGACTCGCTACAAAGACGTGAGAATAATGAACGCCGGGAATACTGTTTCCGTGAACGATTATGTTTTTATTGCGGTCAATCAGACCATTTCCTCATTAATTGTCCTAAATGTCCCAGGCGACCTAACAAGGTGTTAGCGGCAGTAGGGGATTATGACAATAAGGACGCTGAGTCTGAAGTTTCGGAGACCAGTCTACACCTAGACGCTGTGTTTCCCCCAACATTGATGTCGACTTCCCCTAAAGATCAATGGGAAAAATATTCACATTGTTCTCTTCCTATTCAGATTCTGTGGGAAGGTCAGTGGATACCAAGTTCTGCCATGATAGACTCTGGAGCAGGTGGGAATTTCATTGATTTTTCTTTTGCCAGGAAACATGGTATAAGGACACAACTAAGAGCTTCACCAGTCACCATGGAAACGGTGGATGGTTCCCCATTAACTTCTGGACCAGTAGACCGGGAAACGGTGCTCCTGGAGTGTAAGATGAAACCAGACCATCAGGAAACCCTTTCATTTATGCTAATATCTTCTCCTCATTTTCCTATAATTTTAGGAATTCCCTGGCTACGGTCGCAAAATCCAAACATCAATTGGGAAACCAAGGAGATATCCTTCCCCTCGAAGGGTAGTCCTACCATCTGTCCAACAGTCACAGTTCCAGTTACCCGGGACGTGGAAGAGGCAATACAGGTACCCACTCTCCCTCTGGTTTACCAGGAATTCGCAGACGTTTGTGACAAAAGGAAGGCAGACCAACTCCCACCACATAGACCATATGACTGCCCCATAGAATTGCTTCCTGGGGCAGCGATCCCTTTCGGCCATATTAATCTTCTCTGATTCTCTACAGGAACATCAGGAACATGTCAAGACCGTGCTCAGACGTTTAAGAGAGAATCATTTATACATCAAACTCGAAAAATGTGAGTTTCATTGCTCCGAAATTCAATTTCTGGGCTATATTATTTCTCCCCAGGGATTGAACATGGAATACAGCAAGATCCAGGCGATCATAGACTGGCCGGTACCAGGAAACATCAAAGAGGTACAACGATTTATTGGTTTTGCTAATTTTTATAGACGTTTTATCTGGAATTTTTCGGAAATTGTCCGTCCCATCACTCTCCTTACTAAGAAGGGGAAGAAGTTTGTATGGTCTTCGCAAGCCCAGGAAGCCTTTGACCGCCTCAAGGTTTGTTTTACCACGGCTCCGATATTAATGCATCCGGATCCTGCACTGCCTTTCATCGTGGAGGTGGACGCTTCTGACACTGGCACTGGGAGCTATCCTCTCACAACGAACCGGAGACAAGGGTTTGCTGCACCCGTGTGCCTTCTTTTCGCGCAGGTTATCTTCTGCTGAACTAAATTATGACATTGCAGATAAGGAACTTTTGGCAATCATTTCTGCCTTTAAAGAATGGAGACACCATTTGCAGGGAGCAACTCAACAGGTAGTAGTGCTTACAGATCATCGTAATTTGGAATTTCTTAAATCCGCCAGGTGTCTTTCTCCCCGACAAGCTAGGTGGAGTTTGTTCTTGAACCAGTTTGATTTTATTATCTCGTACCGCCCAGGTTCACGTAATGGGAAGGCCGATGCATTATCCCGAATCCACACGGTGGACTCCGTGCCTGGGACCCCGTCTAAGACCATCATGTCTGATGCCAATTTCATAGGAGTGCTCCAGGACCGGGACTTGTGGGAGGAGATCAAGCTGGCCTATGACGGTGATGCATTTCTTGCTGCTCCACCTAACAACGTGAATCTTGTCTTTCAGAATGGTGTGTGGCTTAGAGATCGACGTATTTACGTCCCAGAGGCTGTGAGACTTCGAATCCTCAAATTGGTCCATGACTCCGTATTGGCTGGTCATAGGGGGGTACAGAAGACTCAGGAATTTTTAAGTCGTTTTTTCTGGTGGCCTACCTGCTTAAAAGATGTGAATGAGTATGTCCGCTCTTGTGAGGTTTGTGCCCGGTACAAAGTTCCTCGTGTTTCACCTACTGGTCTTCTCAAACCACTACCCGTACCATCTCGCCCTTGGGGGTCTATTTCGATGGACTTTATTGTGGAATTACCCACCTCTGGCGGTAAAAGCACTATTTTGGTGATAGTGGACCGTTTAACAAAGGTGGCCCATTTTATTCCTTGTACCGGTCTCCCCTCAGCTACAGAGACAGTGGATCTGGTTATCCAGAACATTTTCTTGCTGCATGGGTACCAGATGAGATCATCTCTGACAGGGGAATACAGTTTACCTCTAGATTTTGGAAAGAATTTTGCTCTGCGCTCCACATTAATGTTTGCTTGTCTTCTGCATACCATCCTCAGACCAATGGGCAGACCGAACGTACCAATCAAACCTTGGAGCAATATCTACGCTGCTACTTCATTCATTTGCAGGATGACTGGCTGAAGCTACTTCCTTTAGCGGAATTTTCGCACAACTCACAGAGCAGTTCCATGAAGGTAACTCCTTTTTTTGCCAATCTGGGATATCATCCAAATATTCTCCCTAGGTCTCTGGTTGTCTCTTCAGTACCGGCGGTTCAAGACAGAGTGGAGCTGTTGCAACGTAATCTTGAAGTTTTGAAGGACTCCCTGACTGTAGCACAGGAGCGTTACAAGAAGTCAGCTGATAGGTTCTGGAAACCAGCACCTTTGTATAAGGTAGGAGACTCGGTTTGGTTGTCTACCAAAAATCTAAGGTTGGGTGTTCCTTCGCAGAAACTGGGACAGAATTTCATCGGTCCATTCAAAATTACCGGGATTGTGAGCTCCGTTGCTTGTCGGCTGAAGCTACCACGAACTCTAAAGGTACACCCAGTATTTCATATTTCTTTATTAAAACCGGTTTCTCCTAACAAGTTTCAGGGACGTATCGTACCTCCTCCTCCACCAGTGTTAATGGCGAAGAACAATTTGTGGTCCAGGACATTATTGATTCAAGACTTCATCGAAACCAGCTTCAGTATCTAGTTAGATGGCAGGGTTACTCTCCTGAAGACGATTCCTGGGAACCAGTAAGTAACATCAATGCTCCCCTGAAGGTTGCTCAGTTTCATCGGAGATACCCAGACAAACCTGGTCCGGGATCGTCCTGAGGCCGTTTCTAGGGGGGGAGTAGTGTCAGTATTCCGGGTTTTCTAAATCACCTTGTGAATGAATTTGCCCTTTGTTAAGATGGAGGTTGCTGTTTTTGTGTGCACTACTTCCTGTTCATGTGTATAAGACCGGCTCAGGTGCTGCCTTTCCTTGCTGGAGTATTCTGCTTCCTTCAGCTGTGCTGCTGGTTTCTGAGTGTGCTTCTGCTGTGGCTCTGGACATTCCCTGTTCTCTGTAGGAAAGCTGCACTCATCTTTGGAACTTAACCCTTGGTTCATGGTATCTGGTAAGAACTGTGTTCCTGAACTATGCGTGGTTCTTAACCCTTCACTCTTCCCCAATGAGAGCAGTCGGAACTGTCACCTACCGTATGCCTTAATGTGAACCTGTTTCTGGACTCACATGTGTTCATGCCACTCCAGGGATCAACTTGTGAATCAGCTTTTGGACTTTCCTGTGCTCTTGCTGCGTCTGGAATTTACCTATAGACTTGTTCTGGACTTCCCTGTGCTTGCTACATACCTGATTGGACTCTCTCTGCATCACTACGTTGTGAACTGTGCCACATCACCTGAGTGGTTACACTCACCTTGGATCACATGTTTATGAGGACCCTGTTTTAGGAACTTTACTGAATTGTTATATAGCTTTAGGACTTGTCTCATTTCAGGTTATCAGCATATTGTTTTTGGGTGTCACTGCTGTTATAAAATACACTATTTGCACTAAAGTAACCCGCTTCAGTCTGTTCATTGCCCCACGCTATCAGAATCCTCGAGTTCCTACAATAGTATTACAGGGGGTGAGCCACCACGACTGCTGGAACCAGACGGCCAGCTCAAGGAAGACACAATGTGTCTGACGACAAGGGACGTGCAGGAAACAAAACAAGACGTGAGTTCAAGGTGTTACAGAACCACTCAGCATCCAAAATATGTTGTGCAGTTATATGTATGTATAATAGGTTCTATGTGAGATGCATGTCCCTAATGCATCAGCCCACAGGCTGCGCCCCTGGGCAGAGGGGACACGATATTCTCCTTTTGTCCGCCCTCCCCCCACCTTTGTAATTCCCACAGTAAACATCGGCAGGCTCCGGCCACCTGCGGCTTTTGTAATGCATGTCTGGCCTGCCGCTTTTCTATTGGCCTGCCCTCTGTATCTGTGTGATATATTCTGTGTCCTGTGAGTAAAGGGCTGTCAGACTGGAAATACATGGAGAAGCAGTGATCTTTTATATGCGCCCATGTAACCAAGGAATTCCAGCCAGCGTCATTCATTCAGACTCCAGCCAACGCAGAGCGGACCTCCGAAAACACGGGGTGGTACCCCAGCTTGGTAGACCTCGTTACACAAGGTATCTTCATTAAGGCAAACTCAGGGTAACATCAGGTGCAAGACGTGATAACACAGGGAAAACACAGCAAGGTGCGTGCGAGGGCACGCCAAGGTCCATTGCATGGTACGTGCTAGATGGCATGCCTGGGTACAGGCAAGGGCACGATGGCGTCGGACTCCGGACAGCAGGCAACGATCAACAGGGTCATCTCATCAGGCTGCGGACATCAGCTCCGGACATCAGGCTGTAGTCGTCATGCTTACTATCTCTGGCAGCGATCGGCAGGATCCGGGCATCTGGCAGGCAAACCAGGGTTCAGGCAAGGAGGCACGATAGATCTCCAGACATGGTGCGTGTTAGGGAACACGCCAGGGTCCAAGGCAAAGATCAAGGCAGGGTGCGTGCTAGGGACACGCCAGGGTCCAAGGCAAGGTGCAAGGCAGGGTTCAATACACTAGGCATGGTGCGTATATAGGGGACTCGCCAGGGTTCAAGGTCCTGGGCGCGCTAAGAAAGCCGCCAGGAATCAAGATTCAAGGTCCTGCGCATGCTAGGGCACGCTAGGGGCACAGTACAAAGAATGGTCATGGCCGTGAAAGGAGGCACGCCAGGGTACAAGGTTAGCGGCCGGTCCCACACGTGCTAGAGAACACATTAGGCTTTGAAGTTCAGGACAGATGTCCTGCGCGTGCAGAAGGGCACGCCAGGGTCAGGGTTCAAGACAAAGAGCAGAACACAGAGCAAGGTACAAGCAAGACAAAGATTCAAGAAAGGTCATAGAACTCAGAACAAGACAGAGAGACAAGGTTCAGAACAGAGCACGGAAAGCAAAAGACTTGTGCAAGAGTAGCACGAAAACGCACAGTGCGAGAAACAGAGTGAGTGCAAGGGAGCACGGAAAACACCACTGGGGCACCGGCAGGCAGTACCAGCTGGAGGCACAGGCAGGCGGGCACGACTAGAGGCGGCACGGCTGAGGCACAGACTGGCGGAAACCACAATAGCACTGGCTGGCGAGCACGGCTGAGGCACAGACAGGCGGGCACGACTAGAAGCGGCACGGCTGAGGCTCAAATAGGCGGGCACGGGGTGACCAGGCGCATGCAAGAGGGCACGCAGCCACAAGGCAGGGCTAGGCAAAGGTACAGGACAGACGCGTGTGCTAAGGCACGGCGAAGACTAGTACGAGAGGTGCAAGTGCGCACGAAAAACAGAGACTAGACACAAGAGTTCAAGACATGGTCCTGCGCATGCAGAGGGCATGCCAGGGACAGAGTTCAAGGCAAGGTCCTGCGCATGCAGAGGGCATGCCAGGGTCAGGGTTCAACACAGAGAGCGGAACGTAGGCATTAGCACAGAACCGGGTACAAGAGAATAGAAGCGGAGCGTATTCTAGCGCCCAGAGCCGGGTACAGAGACATAGAACTAGCAGCGGAATGTAGGCCGAAGCCCAGGTCAAGGCAGAGCCTTGAGACTAGTCAGGGAGTGTGCTAGAGAGCACCATAGCAGAGACATAGAGCAGAGTACAGAGCTAGGCCGAAGCCCAGAGCCTGGTCAAGGCAGAGCTGTTATGAGTTCATTCTCTGGTTCACCAGTTGTGAGTTCTCCTTCCAGACTCCCTCTGGTGGTAACAGAAGGTAGTGAGGCTGATTTGATCGGTGGTGATGTGCCACCTGAGAATGAGGATGACGATTGGACTTCAGGAGTCTCAGATTTTCCACCATAATATGCAAATAAAATGAAAAAAAACCAGACAATGTGATTTTCTGGATTTTTTTTTCTCAGTTTGTCTCCCATAGTTGAGGTCTACCTATGATGTAAATTACAGACGCCTTTCATCTTTTTAAGTGGTGGAACTTGCACTATTGCTGACTGACTAAATACTTTTTTTCCCCACTGTATAGTGGGAGAAGTCTAGTGACTTCAGGGTAATTTTTTTCTATCAGAAGTGTTGGACATTATTTTTGTAGGGTTTTTTTTGCAGATTGCAGACAGTGTCTTTCCTTTCCTCTCCTTTCTAGTTAGTTTGGGCCCCATCGTTTGCTCAGCCTATTTTCCTACCTGTGTTTGTGTTTTCATCTTGTTTCACCGTCAATACATGTGTGGGGGCTGTCTATTCCTTTGGGGTCTGCTCTGGGGCAGTTAGTTTTCCCTTTTCTTGCTTTAGGCTTATTTAGTCCTCCGGCCGTGACGAGGCATCTAGGTTCATCGTAGGCACGCTCCACGGCTGCTTCTAGTTGTGTGGTAAGATCAGGGATCTGCATAGTTACCAACCTCTCTGGTTTTTCTGGTCTTAGCATGTTAAGGTTTTTTCTCGGTGACCCATTCATAATAGAATCACCAGCCATACCGCAGATTCTAGGGTACTCAAAAGCAGGAAAGAGTTGTTAAAAAAAAAAAAAATTCTGACACTTTTTTTGTTAATATATTTTTTTCCTCTTTCTCTGGGGCCGTAGGAGGATTTTTTTTTTCCTAATGGAGATTAAGCAATTGTCTGATCGTGTGGAGCAACTTGCTGCTGAAGTGCAGGGAATTTCCACCTACCTCATTCAGTCACATGTTGCTGAACCTAAGATCCCTACTCCTGATGTGTTTTCTAGGGATCGGTCTAAATTTCTGAATTTTAAGAATAATTGTAAATTATTTCTTGCCTTGAAGCCTAACTCATCGGGGAGCTCTGCACAGCAGGTTAAAATTGTCATCTCCTTGCTGCGCGGCGATCCCCAGGATTGGGCTTTTTCTTTGACACCTGAAAATCCTATTCTGACTAATGTGGATGCATTTTTTCCAAGCCTTGGGGTTGTTGTATGATGAACCTAATGCTGTTGATCAAGCTGAGAGAACCCTGTTGGCATTAAATCAGGGTCAGGATTCTGCAGAGTTATACTGTCAAAAATTCCAAAAGTAGGCGGTCCTTACTACATGGAATGATCATGCATTGACAGCTCTTTCGGAGGGGTTTATCAGAGACCGTAAAAGATGTTATGGTGGTCCTGTTCCCTCTGGTCTGGATGATGCTATGTCATTAGCCATTCAAGTTGATCGGCGTTTACGTGAACGTAAAACTGCACGAGAGGCGCTGCCACCTTTTGAACGTCTGAACCTATGCAATGTGATGGAGTTTTGTCTAGGGCGCAACGTCAGGAGTTTAGCAGGCGTAATAAGCTGTGTTTTTTCTGTGGAGACGTCTCTCATACTATTTCTGTCTGCCCTAAACGAGAGAAACGTTTTGCACACACATTTGCTGTGGGCAGTGTACAACCTAAGTTTCTTTAGGCAATTACTCTGATCTGCTCCTTATCCACGTTTTCCACGAAGGCTTTTGTGGATTCAGGAGCAGCATTGAATCTGATGGACTTGGACTTTGCTAAACGTTGTGGTTTTTCCATGACGCCTCTGCGGACGCCTATTCCTTTGAGGGGTATTGATGCCACTCCTTTGGCGGAAAATAAACCTCAGTTTTGGACCCAGGTGATAATACGAGTTGCCCCAGACCACCTAGAAAATTGTAAATTTTTGGTGCTGCATAATTTGCATGATACTATTGTTCTGGGTTTTCCTTGGTTGCAAACTCATAATCCAGTTTTGGATTGGAAATCTGGGTCTGTGGTGAGTTGGGGTTGTCAGTGTGTTCTTAGGGACGCTCCTGTTTTCTCCACCTCTCCTCAGTCCCATGATATTCCTGATTATCTAGCTGATTTTTCTGATGTATTTAGTGAGAGCAAGTCTGCGTCTTTGACTCCTCATAGGAGTTATGACTGTGCAATTGAGTTGATTCCTGGGTGTAAATTTCCCAAGGGTCGGCTTTTCAACTTATCTGTACCCGAACATGATGCTATGCGATCCTATATTAAGGAGTCATTGGAGAAGGGTCATATTAGTCCATCCTTGTCACCCTTAGGTGCTGTTTTTTTTTTGTGGCCAAGAAAGATGGTTCATTAAGACCGTGTATTGATTATCGTTCCCTTAACAAGATGATGGTTAAATATCAGTACCCGTTACCTCTGATGTCTGATTTATTCTCCAGAGTTAAGAGTGCCTGCTGGTTTACTAAGCTTGACCTCGGGGGGGGCGTATAATCTTATTTGCATCAAGCACGGGGATGAATGGAAGACGGCGTTTAATACTCCGGAGGGACATTTTGAGTACCTGGTGATGCCTTTTGGGCTCACTAATGCCCCTTCTGCCTTCCAATCCTTTATGAATGATATTTTCCGAGACTTTGTGGATAAGTTTTTGATCATCTATCTGGATGATATTTTGATCTTTTCTAGTGATTGGGATTCTCATGTGGAACACGTCCGGACTGTGTTCCGGATTTTGAGGGAGAATTCCCTGTTTGTTAAGGGATCGAAATGCCTCTTTGGTGTACAGAGGATTTCATTTTTGGGATTTATCCTATCTCCATCGACTATTGAAATGGACCCGGCCAAGGTACAGGCCATTTATGATTGGGTTCAGCCTACTTCTTTGAAGGCCCTCCAGAAGTTTTTGGGTTTTGCTAATTTCTATCGTAAATTTATAGGTAATTTTTCTGGTATTGTCAAACCACTGACTGATCTGACCAAGAAGGGCGCTGATGTGCTGAATTGGTCTCCTGAGGCTATCTCAGCATTTCAGGAGCTTAAGCGGAGATTTACTTCAGCTCCAGTTTTATGGCAACCCGATGTCTCACTTCCATTTCAGGTAGAGGTAGATGCTTCTGAGATTGGTGCAGGAGCTGTTTTGTCCCAGAAAGACCCTGTGACTTCTAAGATGAATCCCTGTGCCTTCTTTTCTCAAAAGTTCTCTCCATCTGAACGCAACTATGACGTGGGGAATCGGGAATTGTTGGCCATGAAATGGGCATTTGAGGAGTGGAGACATTGGTTGGAGGGAGCTAGACATCAAGTTGTGGTCCTCACCGATCACAGGAATTTGATTTATTTGGAGTCGGCCAAACGCTTGAATCCTAGACAGGCTAGATGGGCCTTGTTTTTCACGCGTTTTAATTTTGTGGTCTCTTTTCTTCCGGGCACTAAGAATGTTAAGGCAGACACCCTTTCTAGGAGTTTCTTTGCCGATTCTCTTAGTGTGACCGAGCCTACTACCATCCTAGGTGAAGGGGTAGTTCTTTCTGCCATTTCGCCCGATTTGAGACGTGCCCTGGAGGCATTTCAGGAGGATAAACCTGAGCATTGCCCTATGGGAAAATTGTATGTTCCTGACCAGTGGAGAAAGAGAGTGATGTCTGAAATTCATTGCTCTGCATTGGCTGCTCATCCAGGTATTTTTGGTACCAGAGATTTGGTGAGTCGGTCCTTTTGGTGGCCAGACTTATCTCATGACGTCAGGAATTTTGTACAGTCCTGTGGGACTTGTTCTCGGTCTAAACCCTGTTCTCGTTCTAGTGGGTTGCTGGTGCCCTTGCCGGTGCCCAAGAGGCCATGGACCCATATCTCAATGGATTTTATTTCTGATCTTCCTGTCTCTCTGAGAATGACTGTTATGAGGGTGATTTGTGATGGACCATCTTCGAAAATCTATCTTGTACCACTCCCAAAGTTGCCATCTTCCGCTGAGTTGGTGCCCTTGTTTTTACAACAGGTGGTTCGGTTACATGGGATTCCTGAGAACATTGTGTCCGACAGAGGAGTCCAGTTTGTTTCCAGATTCTGGAAAGCCTTTTGTTCCAATTTGGGAATTCAGTTGTCCTTCTCCTCCGCGTTTCATCCCCAGACTAATGGACAGACTGAGAGAACAAACCAGACCTTGGAGTCTTATTTGAGATGTTTTATATCTGCTGATCAGGATGATTGGGTCTCATTTTTACCCTTGGCCGAATTCGCACTGAACAATAGAGCTAGTTCTGCCACTTTGATGTCACCCTTTTTCTGTAATTTTGGGTTTCATCCTCGATTCTCTTCAGGGCAAGTGGAATCTTCGTCCTGCCCAGGTGTGTACACTGTGGTTAAGAGAATGCAGCAGATATGGGACCAAATGGTGGATAAGTTGTCACTCTCTCAGGAAAAGGCCCAGCGATTTTCCAACCGGCATAGGACCATTGGTCCCCGGTTTAAAGTGGGCGATATGGTTTGGTTGTTGTCTAAGAATATTCCTATGAAGGTTGCATCTCCTAAGTTTAAGCCAAGAATTATTGGGCCATATAGGATTTTGGAAATTCTTAATCCTGTTTCATTTTGATTGGTTCTTCCAGTTACGTTCAAGATCCATAACGTATTTCACAAATCTCTGTTGAAGAGGTTTGTTGAGCCAGTGGTTCCTGTGGCGGCAGCTCCTGACCCTGTGTTGGTTGAGGGCAATGTGTAATATGAGGTAGAGAAAATATTGGATTCTCGTTTGGTTAGACGGAGACTCCAGTATTTGGTCAAATGGAAGGGTTATGGTCAGGAGGATAATTCTTGGGTCTCTGCCTCTGCCAATAGATTGGTTTGTGCTTTTCACCGGGCCCATCCTGATCAGCCTGGTGGCGTGGATGAGGGTTCGGTGACCCCTCCTCAAGTGGGGGGTACTGTTGTGAGTTCATTCTCTGGTTCACCAGTTGTGAGTTCTCCTTCCAGACTCCCTCTGGTGGTAACAGAAGGCAGTGAGGCTGATTTGATCGGTGGTGATCTGCCACCTGAGGATGACGATTGGACTTTAGGAGTCTCAGATTGGATTTTAGGCAGCCGATGCCCTATTCAGTTGCAGGTGATACTTCTTGCTTGTCAGGTCTTGGTTCTCAGCTCTGTTCCGTCAACTCAAGCTAAGTTTCTCTGTTAATGTTCACACTTGATTTTGTTGGCTTATTCAGTTTTTTGTGGTCAGCCAGCCACGGCATGGGCTGTGTTGTATTTCCACTCTTATTTATCTGTGCTTGCCAATTTGCTTTTTGTCCCTTATTTGGCCTCTTTTTGCTCTGTCTCAGAATATTTTAGAGTGCTGATATAGTGGGAGAAGTCTAGTGACTTCAGGGTTATTTTTTTCAGAAGTGTTGGACATTATTTTTGTAGGGTTTTTTTTCCAGATTGCATACAGTGTCTTTCCTTTCCTCTCCTTTCTAGTTAGTTTGGGCCCCATCGTTTTCTCAGGCTATTTTCCTACCTGTGTTTGTTTTCATCTTCTTTCACCGTCAATACATGTGTGGGGGCTGTCTATTCCTTTGGGGTCTGCCCTGGGGCAGTTAGTTTTCCCTTTTCTTGCTTTTGGCTTATTTAGTCCTCCGGCTGTGAAGAGGCGTCTAGGTTCATTGTAGGCACGCTCCACGGCTGCTTCTAGTTGTGTGGTAAGATCAGGGATCTACAATCTGCATAGTTACCAACCTCTCTGGTTTTTCTGGGCTTAGCATGTTTAGGTTGTTTCCTCCTCGGTGACCCATTCATAACACAGAGCCTTGAGACTAGCCAGGAAATGTGCTAGAGAGCACCATAGGACAGAGTCTAGCAGCGGAGCGTAGGCCGAAGCCCAGAGCCGGGTCAAGGCAGAACCTTGAGACTAGACACGGAACATAGGACAAACATGGCAAAGAGCTTAGGCAAGACATAGCGAAACAGGCTAAGGCAGAGAACAGAGGAAGGACTACAAGTCTAAGAATAACAAGGACAAACAGCATGAAAGACAACACAAGACATGGCACGGTACAAGAGACAGAGTACAAGCACAGAGCGTGTGCAGAGAGACACAACAGGGCAGAGTGCAAGGGCACAGAATACAGGGAGCGACCCAGCAGACCAAGCCATGCAACACGATACTCAGGCCCCGACCATAGGAAGGGGCGGTCTGATATAGGGCATTAGCACCTGCACTTCCGGGTCAGACCAGGAGAGGACTTCCGGTTCAGATCTTCCAGGATCATAGAGAGGCTAGCTAGATCAGATTCTGCTGGACCATAGAGAGGGTCTCATGATCAGGAAGTCCAGGACCATTGAAAGAATTGCTGGATCAGACTATGTTGGAACATAGGAAAGGTCACATGATCAGGGTCTCCAGGAACACAGAGGATCGCTGCAGGCAGTGCTGGAACATAGGAAAGGTCACATGATCAGGGTCTCCAGGAACACAGAGGATTGCTGCAGGCACAGCAGAGACAGCTGGACACACAGCAATGGCGTGTAGCCATAAGGTAAAACACACATGCGGACTGGCAATGGCAGGCAGCCATGAGGTGAGCATGCACACTGCTCCAGGCATCTTGCAGCACAACCGTCACGAGGTGCATGTGCACACTGCTTCAGGGATCTTGCAACATAACAGTCATGAGGTGCGTGTGCACACTGCTCCAGGGACCTTGCAGCATCAGTCATGAGGTGCGTGTGCACACCGCTCCAGGGATCATGAGGTGCGCCTGTACATACAAGCGAGACCCATGGGGCGCCCGCAGGGACCCGGACCTGGGGACAATGAGGCATGACAGGCATGACAATGGGGATCATGCAGCGCAAGTCGGCATGACGGGCATGACACACTGGCAGACAAGCACGGCAGAGACACGGGAACACGGGCTAGTTGGAGACACTGGCTGGAAGACACAGCAGAGACACGGGCAGGTTGGAGACACAGGTGGGCAGGCACTAGGAGAAAGCAAAACGGAGGACATAAGGTCCGAGGCTAGGCGGCAAGGGCTTTCGGTAGGGAAGGCAAGGAGCGCAGGGAGACGTGGGGCCAAAATCACTTGTGGAACACAAATGACAGTCAGGCACAGCCAGGAGGAAGAGGCGGCCTGATAAGCAGAGTGCGCGGTGGACTTCTGGGTCAGAGCCCTCCAGACCATAGAGCAGACAGGAGGGAGCGGCGTAGATTACAGGGAATGGTGTCCGCGTGCGCCGCTGAACTTAGTGCGTGCACCCGACGGGAGACAGGAGTCGGAACAGCAGCCAGAGCGGGAGCGCGCCGAGACGCCGAGGACCAGTAAGTATGACGGTGCTCGGCGGCATGACAGGGAGAGGCGATAGCATAACAGGGACAGATGGTGGCAGCATGACAGTACACCACTCCTTACGTGCCCTCTCCTAAGGCTGGAAAGAAATCTAGCCAAGATTCGAGGAGCCTGGATGTTCTCCCGAGGCTCCCAAGATCTCTCCTCAGGACCAAAGCCTTTCCAATCAACTAGGAAAAAGGTCTTGCCTTCTTGCTTCTTCATGGCGAGGATGTCCTTAACCTCAAAAACATCATCTGCAGAGACAAGCTGAGGCGAAAGAGCAGTAGAGGCATGGAACTGAATGAGGACAACTGGTTTCAGGAGAGAAATGTGGAATGAATTGGGGATACGGAGCGAGGTGGGTAGTCTCAACTTGTAGGAGACATCATTGATGCGAGCCAAGACCTCGAAGGGTCCAATGTACCGGGGACCGTTTATGCGAGGGGATCTTTAGACAGACGAACTTAGAAGACAACCAGACCTTATCACCAGGATGATATAGTGGGGGGGGGGTTAAGCACCTCTTGTCCGCGTTTTTTCATTCTGTCATGCGCTTGTTCGAGAGCGGTCTTGGTCTCCTGCCAGATCCTGGAGAACTCCCTGGACAGAAGATCAGCTGCTGGCACACCCGAGACAGGAAGGAACGGCAGAGGTACGCCAGGATGTTGCCCGTAGACGACAAAATAAAGGTGACTTGGAAGATTCGCTGGTGCGATTGTTGTTTGCGAATTCAGCCCACGGGAGTAAGTCTGTCCAGTCGTTCTGGTGGGCATTAGAGAAATGGCGGAGATAGGGTACCAGAATCTGATAAGTACGTTCCATTTGACTGTTGGTTTGCAGGTGGTAGGCCGAGAAGTCAAGCGTGACGTTCATAAATTTGCAGAGAGCTCTCCAGAACCGAGAGGTGAATTGGACTCCCCTTTCCGAAACAATATGTTGAGGAAGGCCATGGACACGAAAAACATGGTGGACGAAAATTTTCACTAACTCAGGTGCCGAGGGTAAACCAGGAAGTTAGATGAAATGAGCCATCTTGGAGAATCTGTCCACGACCATGAGGATGACGATGCAGCCCGAAGACCGAGGCAGATCAGTAATAAAGTCCATAGCAATGTGCTACCAAGGAGCCGATGGGACTGGAAGCTGTGATGTACAATGTCTGTAAGATATGTTTTCTGTTGCACTGTGCTAAAAAATCCTCCATTTTGTAAGAAGCTGCCTGCCAGTGTCTCGGTTACATTGCACCCTGCAGCAGCTTCCCTTCCCCCCCAGGTGATTATAAATCAACTTCCTGCCACACCATTTGGCTTCTCTCAGCCTCAGCTGAAAGAGAAAAAAAAGTGCGGGAAATAAACTCTTTGTTTGAAATCAGGAATCAGAAGTAAACCTTTAAGAGCCTGACCTGCGAAAACCATATACCCTAGAGATATGGAAATCATATTTTTGTAACCTGAGCGGTCCCAGCTTCGATACCGCGTATCTTTCGAAGTTCTACCCTGTCCAGAACATGAGATAGGATTTGCGCCCAAATGGACGGTCATATCGCATAGATGTTTGATGTTTTCTTGATAGGCTCATTACGCTGGGAAACATGATACCACTGATGAGTCCATACCAGCTTCTCCCATAAAGTTATAGCTAATCTAAGTTTTGTAGCCAAAACATAACTTGGATAAGAGAGGTGGGATCAACCCAGAATGCACCTCTCTGTGATGTCACATAGGAAAGTCTATAAGGCATTCCCTGGCAGAACCAGCTCAAGTCGTCGTGCTAGAAAGACCCGCAGATGAGCGGAGAAGTGCAGCTCCGCCTCCACCCCCCTTAAAGCCACAGGGGATGCCAACTGACCACATGTGAGTGTGACTTTCTACCATTTTAATCCCTTTATTTTATATCTGTACTGTACCTATTTTAGGTCTCAATTTTATAGCAACTTTTATCTGTAATCACTGTCCTCTTTCGGAAAATAAATGATATAATTATTTAGATCTGTCTCCATGCTCTAAGAATCGAACTATACGCCTTTGATAGATAATCGCTACTAATTCAAGGGGTTTGCCACGGACCCTCTTAATTTAACACTGTGAATTAAGTAACCGTGACTGGTGGCAGCGCGTTGTGCACGGCTATTGCGGCTTGCTGGCAGTCCAGAAGGGTCTTATATTGCTGAATAAGGGTCTGCGGCCACAGCATTGATAATTCCCTTACTGCAGAAGCCTAATTGCCGGTTCACAACAGGCAGCCCGTCCGGCGACCAATTATCCTAGGTGCAGTTCCCTGACTGACCTGAGGGTAAGGGGGGCGCCGGAGAGCTGCGAGTTCCAAAGTGGAACTGAGAAAGTGGGATATACATAAATCCCCGCAGTACTTGGAAGGTTGATAGCAGTGGTGGGGCATCCAAATTAAACTCCCCCTGCGGCAAATTGTAGAGCGAGAGTAGCTTGCTGGATATTTTGGTCACATGGTGCCAGTGGTGGGATAACTAAGATAAGCCCAACTGTGCCTGTGATAGCCGTGTGCCGGCAGTGTGTCTCGTCCCTCCGTCCGCTGATACACCCGTGTCAGTGGTGGGACTGTGACATAGTGGTGACACAGGGTCCGCTGTCCGTCGCATATTGGTGGCAGCGGGACCCCCCCGTTAGTCGCCCGTATTTGGACGAACGGCCGTGGGCTGTTCGTCACAGAAGCGGGTGTAAAAGACCTGAGGAAAGTTGCCTGGGGACCTTGTTCTTAGCACAAGACGGATAGGAGGCTATAAAGCTACGGCCATCTTGGAAGATTGGCCACCAGTAGTAGCGGGACATGAGGATGAGAGTCTTCTTGAGACCTACATGACCTGCAAGTTTGGAGGCATGTCCCCAGAGCAGGACTCACCTCCTGTTGTTCACGAGAACAAAAGTCTTACATGGAGGTAGGGAAGTTAGACTGATGGGTACTACCGTGATGACCTTGGAAGGGTCCAAGATGCGCATGGGTTCCTCCTCTGTATCAACTGACAAAAAGGACCTGGACAATGCATCAGCCTTGAGGTTTTTATTGCCAGGACGGAAGTGGAGCTCAAAATCGAAAACCGGCAAAGAACAGGGACCACCTAGCTTGCCGGGGGTTAAGTCTCTGTGCCAATTGGATGTATGCCAAATTATTATGGTCTGTAAAGATCTTAAAAGGATGTACGGCCCTCTCCAATAAGTACCTCCACTCTTGCAACGCTAACTTGATTTCCAACAGCTCTATGTCACCAATGGAATAGTTCCGAGGTGGAAAATGACTTGGAGAAAAAAAACCACAGGTGACAAGCCGCCCAGAGATAGACCTCTGAGAAAGTACTGCTCCGGCCCCGGTGGCTGAGGCATCCATCTCAAGAATGAAAGGTTAGCCTCTGGACGATGGAGTATGGGAGCTGTGGTGAAGGCTTGTTTCAGGGACAAGAAGGCGTTTTCGGCCTCCGAAGACCAGACATGAGGATTGGTCCCCTTGCCAAGAGATGGGACCGCTCAACGGAGAAAAGGGAGGGATGAACTGTCGGTAGTAATTCACGAAACCGAGAAATCGCTGAATTGCCTTGACACCATGAGGACGCGGCCATTTGAGCACGGCGCACTTTCTCCGGGTCCATGCGCAAGCCTGAGTTGGAGATGATGTAACCCAAGAACGGGAGAGACGACTGTTCAAAGGTGCACTTTTCGAGCTTGGCATAGAGGCGATTCTCCCTCAGGCACAGCAGTACTAGACGGACGTTCCTTCTATGGGTAGGCAGATCCGGAGAGAAAACTAGAATATCGTTCAGGCATACCACCACACAAGAATACAGCAGATCTCGGAAAATATAGTTCACAAATTCCTGGAACACTGCGGGGGGCATTGCACAAGCCAAAGGGCATAACCAAAATACTCACAGTGCCCGTCCCGGATGTTAAAAGCGGTCTTCCACTCATCTCCGGGGCGGATACGATTAGATTGTAGGCTCTACGGAGATTCAGTTTTGTGAAGATTCGTGCTCCCCGCAGCCGGTCGAATAGCACAGGAATGAGAGGGAGTGGGTACTTGTTCTTAACAGCAATAACATTGAGACCTCGGTAGTCGATGCAGGGACGAAGAGATCCGTCCTTCTTAACATGGAACCAAGCACCTGCGGGAGACGAAGACTTCCAAATAAAACCTTTGGCCAGATTTTCCTGGATGTACTCCGTCACGGCTTGGGAGAGATTTAGCGGATAAATTCAGCCCCTGGGTGGAGTGGAGCCTAGGAGATCAATAGGGCAATCATAAGGATGATGCGGGGGCAGGCTGTAACAACCCTGCTGGCATCACTGCATGGCCTCCCATCCCCCGCACACCAACTTACTTTCTGCTTCAAGCCATGCTGTGAATTCTGTCTATTGCCAGCTCTGTGCCTCTGCTCTCCATGTTTCCAGACTGTTTGTATAGGGGGCGGCGCCTGAACTCTCTGGTTCTTATGCAGTCAGGGTGCACCTGTGTAATATGTCCCTTACCAATCACCTAGAGCCCTTGACTATTTAGTTTCATCACTCCCACTGAAACATGGCCTGAGCAATGTCTAAACTCAGTTAGCTCATTGCTGCTGAGCTAGCCAGGCCCTGTCCTATGTCTTGCCTTCTCTGAAGGCTCTTACTGCGTATTCCTGTGTCTTGGTTCCTTGCCTAGCATTTCTCTGTCTGCCTGCCAGGAGGCAGAATATCCTGGTCTTTGAGTCTTGTTCCCAGTGCCTTGTCTGTTCTCTGTCCGCCTGCCAGGAGGCTGAATATCCTGGTCCTTGTGTCTTTGTCCCTGTGTCTGTCTGAACTCAGTCTTAGCTCTGTCTGTCAGTCTCCTTGTTTGTGGTTCCTTCTCTGCCATGTCTTTCCTTGTGTCCTCCCTGTCTGTGCTACTGCACCCTTGCAGCTCTGCGTGTCTGCATGGCTCCCTAGCCGCTCTGCCTGCACGGCTCCCTAGCCGCTCTGCCTGCATGGCTCCCTAGCCGCTCTGCCTGCACGGCCCCCTTGCAGCCCAGCCTATATCCGTACCTGCACCTCCTGTGTGAACAGGTCCAAATACTGTTCCAACATACACCACTCCTTCCTGCCTACACTGCTGTGTGAACAGGTCCTTACCTGTCCCTTCTCATACCACGCCCGCCTGTCCTGTGTCTCAAGCCGTCACCTACCTGCTCTGTGTCTCCAAGCCGTGCCCGCTTGCCCAGTGTCTCCAAGCCGTGCCTGCCTACCAGTGTACCAAGCCGTGCCTGCTTGCCCAGTGTCTCAGCCTGCCTGTTAGTCACACCTGTCCAAGTGACTTGTCCCCAAGTGGGATCAGCAGCCACAGCCAGACGCCACCCTGGAGTGGCACCCCACAGCTACCTGCCGCACAAGCCTGACCTCACCATCAGAGGCTCCAGTGAAGACCGAGGTAGCTGTCGTAGTCACGCCCCTTCCAGGGTAGTCTGGTTTGTGGCACAGTGGGGCCACAACCCCCCGATTCGCGCCATTCAGCCAAGGCGCGAGCGTGACACAGGCTCTCCACCTACTTTTTATTGAGGACGTCCGCGAAGGACCAGTAAGGTGAAGACAATCTGCAGGTACCGCGGTGGGTGGAGAAGACTTTAAAGGCTGAACGGGGAGCAGGATTGACCCCAACATAGAATGTCACCAGATCGCCATTCAAGGATGGGTTCATGGAGTCTCAACCAAGGAAGACCTAATAGTAATGTATGGGACGAGGGCAGCACGTAGGCTATCTCTTCCCGATGCAAGGCTCCGATCTGTAGCTCCACCTCCTCAGTGACCAGGGTGACGGTCTCTCGCAAAGGCCTGCCATCAACCGAAGCCATCAGCCAAGGAGTCTCCAGGGACCTTACAGGAATCCTAAGTTTTTTGACAGCCTTAAACTGAATGGTTCCCTGCTGTCCCAGAATCAATATAGGCGACCTCCGAGAAGCGACTAGCACCCAGATTCAGTAAGACAGAGGGTCAAGGGTATCACTGACACCTAGGTAGGCCTCTCTTACCTGGCCTAGGCGGAGGCGTTTCCCAGCCTCTCCGGACAGGAATGTAGAAGATGGGAGGCGCTGCCACAGTAGAAGCAGAGACCCAGTGCGACTCTCTCTTCGCAGCGCTGCTCTGCCGCTTGAGACGATCTACCTGCATGTGCTCTGGTGCCGAGGCCGCAGAGGCAGGTGCGAGTCACGAACGGAAAGAGCTGCGTGTGGCCAAA
Organism: Dendrobates tinctorius; assembly: GCF_039654945.1. Classification (NCBI taxonomy): domain Eukaryota; kingdom Metazoa; phylum Chordata; class Amphibia; order Anura; family Dendrobatidae; genus Dendrobates; species Dendrobates tinctorius. Next base: position 777,270 of record NW_027361902.1, read on the forward strand.
GATAGACGGGGAAATCTCTTCACCCCGGCATCTTCACGGGAACGTTCCTGGAAGCGCAAGTCAATGCGAGTCGCCAGGGAAATGAGATCCTCTAGAGACGTTGGCGTGTTCCGACTCACCAGCTCGTCCTTAATTCGGGCAGACAAACCCCGCCAAAAAGCTCCCACCAAGGCCTCATTGTTCCATCCCAGCTCGCAGGACAGCATACGTAAGCGAATGGCTTACTGGCTAACAGAGAGAATGCCCTGGCGGAGATGAAAAGGGACTCGGTAGAAGAGGCCAAGCGTCCGGGCTCGTCGAAGACTTTGCGAAAAGTCTCAAGAAAGGTGGCGAGCTGGGAGACCAGAGGATCGTCTTGCTCCCAGAGGGGGTTCACCTAGGCCATGGTCTCGCGCCCCAGGTGGGACACCACAAAGGCCACCTTAGCCCGATTGGTGAGGTATTGTTGTGGCAGTAATTCAAAGTGCAATTGGCACTGGTTTAGGAACCCCCGACACAATTTGGGATCTCTGCTATACCGTGGAGGTCTGGCCAAACGGAGCGGTGGGTGTGGAGCCGAAGCCTGGGCAGGGGTCGAGGCAATGGACTGTAGCGAGTGAAGTCGTTTATCCACCGAGACCATATAATTAAGGATGTGGGCCTGGGTGTCACATTGCTGGGCAAGTTTCTAATAATAATAAATTGTATTTCTGTTGCGCCGACATATTCCTCAGCACTTTACATTTCAGAGGGGATTTGTACAGACGATAGACATTACAGCATAACAATAAATCACAGATCATAACAGATACCAAGAGGAATGAGGGCCCTGCTCGCAAGCTTACAGTCTATGAGGAAAGAGGGAGACACGAAAGGTGGGTGGTAACAGTTGCCCTGATTGTATGGACCAGCCATAGTGTTAAGTGTGTAACAGTACAGACACAGAGGGCTAATGGATGCATAAAGCATGTGGGAACATGATGCGGGAAATCTGGTTATGGTAAAACTTTTGGCTGTGCCCCATAGGGATAGATTAGGTTAATGTGTTGAGGCGATAGGCCAGTCTGAATAAATGAGTTTTCAGGGCACGCTTAAAATTGTGGGGATTGGGGACTACTCGTATTGACCTGGGAAGTGCATTCCAAAGAATTGGCGCAGCACGTGTATAGTCTTGGAGACGGGAGTGGGAGGTTCTGATTATTGAGGATGCTAACCTCAGGTCATCAGCAGAACGGAGGGCATGGGTAGGGTGGTATACTGAAACAAGGGAGGAGATGTATGGTGGTGCTAAGCCATGGAGAGCTTTGTGGGTGAGGGTAATAAGTTTGTACTGGATTCTGGAGTGGATGGGTAACCAGTGTAATGACTGGCACAAGGTAGAGGCATCGGTTTAACGATTGGCGAGGAATATGACCCTGGCAGCAGCATTCAAGACAGATTGGAGAGGGGAGAGATAAGAGAAACAGTAAAGCCCGGTTACACACTGCGATATCGCTAGCAATATCGCTGCAAAGTCACCGATTTTGTGACGTTGCAGCGATATTGCTAGCGATATCGCTGCATGTGATACTTGCCTCCGACCGGCTCCCCCGCTGGTAATCGCTGATCGCGCGAGAAGCTCCTGGATCATTTCTCGTCGGTCACTTCCTGCGGCGCTTCCTGCTGTGACGACGAGCGACGCGTGGAGCCGGGCGGGAGGACGCAGGATCGCCGCGTCTGACAAGTAAGTAGCGACCCCAGCGGTGTCGCTAGTGAGATCTGCCTGAGTGGCAGCTCACTAGCGACCACCCAGCGATCCTGACTGCGTCATATCGCTAGTCGGGATCGCTGGTGCATCGCTAGGTGTAACTGTACCCTAAGAGTTTTTGTGGAATCAAAAGTAAGAAAAGGTCGAATTCTAGAAATGTTTTTGAGGTGCAGATGACAAGAGCGAGCCAGTGATCGGATGTGGGGGGCAAAGGAAAGCTCGGAGTCAAGTATGACCACAAGACAGCGGGCATGTTGCTGGGGAGTAATAGTGGAGCCACACACGGAAATGGCATTGTAGGGTACAGGTGCATTAGTAGCGGGAGGAAACACGGGGGGGGGGGGGGGGTTGTCTTTGACAGGTTCAGTTTCAGATATAGTGAGGACATGATGTTAGACACAGCGTTTAGACAATCGCCGGTGTTTTCTAAAAAGGGAAGGGAAGATTAGAGACAGGTCTATAGTTAGCGTCAGTTTTGTTCCTGCTGGAGACTAGCTAGCTGGGACGCGTTCCCCGGATCAGAGGGCTGTAATGCTGATAAACGAGACTCCATGTACTCTAGAAAAGCCATGATCTTGGTCTGGTTTTCCCATAGGAACAGCAGTTCCTTTTGGGCGGAGGCTGAGGTACAAGCGGGGTCCATGGCCCTGACTGTACTGTGAGAACTAGTGGACTTCCAAGGGTGGACCCGCTGGACCGTGGCAACGAACCTCCCTCAGACGAGCTGACCAGGTGGACCACCCCCTATACAGGGAGGGTTAGGGGCAGGCCTGAGGGAGACTATCACCACGGCAGCAGGTACCCAGGGGAGAACAACGGGAGTTACAGCGAGAGACACGGCGGACTGACGGCAAGCTATGTCACGGGAACATGGACAGAATGGAGACACTGGCAGACAAGCACGGCAGAGACACGGGAACACGGGCTAGTTGGAGACACTGGCTGGAAGACACAGCAGAGACACGGGCAGGTTTGAGACAGAGGAGGGCAGGCACTAAGAGAAAGCAAAATGGAGGACGTAAGGTCAGAGGCTAGGCGGCAAGGGCTTGCAGCAGGGAAGGCAAGGAGCGCAGGGAGACGTGGGGCCAGAATCACTTGTGGAACACAAATGACAGGCATAGCAAGGAGGAAGAGGCGGCCTGATAAGCAGAGTGCGCATTGGACTTCAAGGTCAGAGTCCTCCAGACCATAGAGCAGACTGGAGGGAGCAGCATAGATTACAGGGGACAGTGTGCGCCGCTGAACTCAGTGTGCGCACGCACCCGACAGGAGGCAGGAGCCGGAGCCAGAGAGCGCCGGGATGCCTAGGATCGGTAAGTATGCCAGGGCTCGGGGGGAGGCGGCGGCGTGACAATATGTGGTTTGGTCACGGTGTGGTGGTATTTCTTTTCCTGTATGTGCGATTATCCTGTCACTATGTGGTGGTAAAATGTGGTCCGCCCGTGATGTGGCGGTATTTCTTTCCTGTGTGGTATTATTCGGTCACTAGGTAGTGGTAATATGTGGTCTGGTCATGGTGTGGTGGCATTTCTTTCCTGTATGTGGTATTATTTGGTCACTATGTGGTGGCAATATGTTGTCCGCCCATGGTGTGGCTGTATTTCTTTCCCGTATGTGGTATTATCCAGTCACAATGTGGTGGTAATATGTGGTCCGTCCATGGTGTGGCGGTATTTCTTTCCTGTGTGATATTATTCGGTCACTATGTGGTGGTAATATGTGGTCTGGTCATGGTGTGACGGTATTTCTTTCCTGTATGTGGTATTATAGGACACTATGTGGTGGTAAGTCGTCCGCCCATGGTGTGGCTGTATTTCTTTCCTGTATGTGGTATTATCCGGTCACTATGTGGTGGTAATATGTGGTCCGCCAGTGATGTGGCGGTATTTCTTTCCTGTGTGGTATTATTCGGTCACTATGTGGTGGTAATATGTGGTCCTCCCATGGTGTGGCAGCCCGATGCTCTATCTCCGCCTCCTCTTCTGTGACAGACAGCCCTGGCTTCATAGAGCCACAGGAGCCCAGAGATGGAGCAGATGGTGTACAGCGGATGAGAACAGTCGCTGTGCCGAGAAAGGCCCCGCCAGACGGATGCAGGGCCCCGTCCTTGCTCGGCCTCACACCGCAGGGGCCCCGTCCTTGCTCGGCCTCACACCGCAGGGGCCCCGTCCTTGCTCGGCCTCACACCGCAGGGGCCCCGTCCTTCCTCGGCCTCACACCGCAGGGGCCCCGTCCTTCCTCGGCCTCACACCGCAGGGGCCCCGTCCTTGCTCGGCCTCACACCGCAGGGGCCCCGTCCTTGCTCGGCCTCACACCGCAGGGGCCCCGTCCTTGCTCGGCCTCACACCGCAGGGGCCCCGTCCTTGCTCGGCCTCACACCGCAGGGGCCCCGTCCTTCCTCGGCCTCACACCGCAGGGGCCCCGTCCTTCCTCGGCCTCACACCGCAGGGGCCCCGTCCTTCCTCGGCCTCACACCGCAGGGGCCCCGTCCTTCCTCGGCCTCACACCGCAGGGGCCCCGTCCTTCCTCGGCCTCACACCGCAGGGGCCCCGTCCTTCCTCGGCCTCACACCGCAGGGGCCCCGTCCTTCCTCGGCCTCACACCGCAGGGGCCCCGTCCTTCCTCAGCCCCGCCCCCAGCTCCTGTCATCTCCGCGGCTCCTCAGTCCTTGTTACCTCAGCTCCATCTTTCCCGCCGTCTCGTTGGAGTCGCAGAGATCACGTGGTGCGCGGCGATCAGCTGGTTTCTATTTGTGGCGTCCGACCAATCACAGACAGGGGGCGTGGTTTATCTGTGAGCGTCTCCGCAGTCACGTGACCAGAAGCTTCAGAGATGATCTCCACGCCGGTGAGTGCGGACGGCGAGAGACAGAGACCGAGAGGAAGAGACAGACACAGAGAGACAGAGACCGAGAGGAAGAGACCGAGAGGAAGAGACAGAGAGAGAGACAGAGACCGAGAGAAAGAGACACAGAGAAAGAGACACAGAGAGACAGAGACCGAGAGAAAGAGACAGAGAGAGAGACAGAGACCGAGAGACAGAGACACAGAGAGACAGAGACCGAGAGAAAGAGACACAGAGAGACAGAGACCGAGAGAAAGAGACAGGCACAGAGAGACAGAGACCAAGAGGAAGAGACAGAGAGAGAGACAGAGACCGAGAGAAAGAGACCGAGAGAAAGAGACACAGAGAGACAGAGACCGAGAGAAAGAGACAGGCACAGAGAGAAAGAGACCGAGAGAAAGAGACAGGCACAGAGAGAAAGAGACAGACACAGAGAGACAGAGACCGAGAGAAAGAGACCGAGAGAAAGAGACACAGAGAGACAGAGACCGAGAGAAAGAGACAGGCACAGAGAGAAAGAGACAGAGACAGAGACAGAGAGAAAGAGACAGACAGAGAGAGACAGAGACCGAGAGAAAGAGACAGGCACAGAGAGAAAGAGACAGACACAGAGAGACAGAGACCGAGAGAAAGAGACCGAGAGAAAGAGACAGACAGAGAGAGACAGAGACCGAGAGAAAGAGACAGACACCGAGCCACAGAGAGAGACAGAGACCGAGAGAGAGAGACAGACACAGAGAGACCGAGAGAAAGAGACCGAGAGAAAGAGACACAGAGAGACAGAGACCGAGAGAAAGAGACAGGCACAGAGAGAAAGAGACAGAGACTGAGAGAAAGAGACTGAGAGAAAGAGACTGAGAGAAAGAGACTGAGAGAAAGAGACTGAGAGAAAGAGACTGAGAGAAAGAGACAGACACAGAGAGACAGAGACCGAGAGAAAGAGACAGAGACCGAGAGAAAGAGACAGAGAGAGACAGAGAGAAAGAGACAGAGACCGAGAGACAGAGACAGAGAGAGACCGAGAGAAAGAGACAGAGACCGAGAGACAGAGACCGAGAGAAAGAGACAGACACAGAGAGAAAGAGACAGAGACCGAGAGAAAGAGACAGAGAGAGACCGAGAGAAAGAGACAGAGACCGAGAGACAGAGACAGAGAGAGACCGAGAGAAAGAGACAGAGACCGAGAGACAGAGACCGAGAGAAAGAGACAGAGAGAGAGACAGAGACCGAGAGAAAGAGACCGAGAGAAAGAGACACAGAGAGACCGAGAGAAAGAGACAGAGACCGAGAGACAGAGACCGAGAGACAGAGACCGAGAGAAAGAGACAGAGACCGAGAGACAGAGACCGAGAGACAGAGACCGAGAGACAGAGACCGAGAGAAAGAGACAGAGAGAGACCGAGAGAAAGAGACAGAGACCGAGAGAAAGAGACAGAGAGAGACCGAGAGAAAGAGACAGAGACCGAGAGACAGAGACCGAGAGACAGAGACCGAGAGAAAGAGACAGAGAGAGACCGAGAGAAAGAGACAGAGACCGAGAGAAAGAGACAGAGAGAGACCGAGAGAAAGAGACAGAGACCGAGAGACAGAGACAGAGAGAGAGACAGAGACCGAGAGACAGAGACCGAGAGAAAGAGACACAGAGAGACAGAGACCGAGAGACAGAGACCGAGAGAAAGAGACCGAGAGAAAGAGACCGAGAGAAAGAGACCGAGAGAAAGAGACAGAGAGAAAGAGACAGAGAGAGACCGAGAGGAAGAGACAGACACAGAGAGACAGAGACCGAGAGAAAGAGACAGAGAGAGAGACAGAGACCGAGAGAAAGAGACCGAGAGAAAGAGACACAGAGAGACAGAGACCGAGAGAAAGAGACAGAGAGAGAGACAGAGACCGAGAGAAAGAGACCGAGAGAAAGAGACACAGAGAGACAGAGACCGAGAGAAAGAGACAGGCACAGAGAGAAAGAGACAGACACAGAGAGACAGAGACCGAGAGAAAGAGACAGACAGAGAGAGACAGAGACCGAGAGAAAGAGACAGACACCGAGCCACAGAGAGAGACAGAGACCGAGAGAGAGAGACAGACACAGAGAGACCGAGAGAAAGAGACCGAGAGAAAGAGACACAGAGAGACAGAGACCGAGAGAAAGAGACAGGCACAGAGAGAAAGAGACAGAGACTGAGAGAAAGAGACTGAGAGAAAGAGACTGAGAGAAAGAGACTGAGAGAAAGAGACTGAGAGAAAGAGACTGAGAGAAAGAGACTGAGAGAAAGAGACTGAGAGAAAGAGACCGAGAGAAAGAGACCGAGAGAAAGAGACCGAGAGAAAGAGACCGAGAGAAAGAGACCGAGAGAAAGAGACCGAGAGAAAGAGACCGAGAGAAAGAGAGACAGAGACCGAGAGAAAGAGACAGAGAGAGAGACAGAGACCGAGAGAGAGAGACAGAGACCGAGAGAAAGAGACCGAGAGAAAGAGACTGAGAGAAAGAGACTGAGAGAAAGAGACTGAGAGAAAGAGACTGAGAGAAAGAGACTGAGAGAAAGAGACTGAGAGAAAGAGACCGAGAGAAAGAGACAGACACAGAGAGACAGAGACCGAGAGAAAGAGACAGAGAGACAGAGACCGAGAGAGAGAGACAGAGACCGAGAGAAAGAGACAGAGAGAGACAGAGACCGAGAGAAAGAGACAGACACAGAGAGAAAGAGACAGAGAGAGACAGAGACCGAGAGAGACAGAGACCGAGAGAGACAGAGACCGAGAGAGACAGAGACTGAGAGACAGAGACTGAGAGAAAGAGACTGAGAGAAAGAGACTGAGAGAAAGAGACTGAGAGAAAGAGACTGAGAGAAAGAGACTGAGAGAAAGAGACTGAGAGAAAGAGACAGACACAGAGAGACAGAGACCGAGAGAAAGAGACAGAGAGAGAGACAGAGACCGAGAGAAAGAGACAGAGACAGAGACCGAGAGACAGAGACAGACACAGAGAGAAAGAGACAGAGACCGAGAGAAAGAGACCGAGAGAAAGAGACCGAGAGAAAGAGACCGAGAGAAAGAGACCGAGAGAAAGAGACCGAGAGAGACAGAGACAGCGAGAGACAGAGACCGAGAGAAAGAGACAGAGAGAGAGACAGAGACCGAGAGACAGAGACCGAGAGAAAGAGACACAGAGAGACAGAGAGAAAGAGACAGAGAGAGAGACAGAGACAGAGACCGAGAGAAAGAGACCGAGAGAAAGAGACAGAGAGAGACCGAGAGGAAGAGACAGACACAGAGAGACAGAGACCGAGAGAAAGAGACCGAGAGAAAGAGACACAGAGAGACAGAGACCGAGAGAAAGAGACAGAGAGAGAGACAGAGACCGAGAGAAAGAGACCGAGAGAAAGAGACACAGAGAGACAGAGACCGAGAGAAAGAGACAGGCACAGAGAGAAAGAGACAGAGACTGAGAGAAAGAGACTGAGAGAAAGAGACTGAGAGAAAGAGACTGAGAGAAAGAGACTGAGAGAAAGAGACTGAGAGAAAGAGACCGAGAGACAGAGACCGAGAGAAAGAGACAGAGAGAGAGACAGAGACCGAGAGAAAGAGACAGAGACCGAGAGAAAGAGACAGAGAGAGACAGACCGAGAGAAAGAGACAGACACAGAGACCGAGAGAAAGAGACCGAGAGAAAGAGACAGAGAGAGACCGAGAGGAAGAGACAGACACAGAGAGACAGAGACCGAGAGAAAGAGACCGAGAGAAAGAGACACAGAGAGACAGAGACCGAGAGAAAGAGACAGAGAGAGAGACAGAGACCGAGAGAAAGAGACCGAGAGAAAGAGACACAGAGAGACAGAGACCGAGAGAAAGAGACAGGCACAGAGAGAAAGAGACAGACACAGAGAGACAGAGACCGAGAGAAAGAGACAGACAGAGAGAGACAGAGACCGAGAGAAAGAGACAGACACCGAGCCACAGAGAGAGACAGAGACCGAGAGAGAGACAGACACAGAGAGACCGAGAGAAAGAGACCGAGAGAAAGAGACACAGAGAGACAGAGACCGAGAGAAAGAGACAGGCACAGAGAGAAAGAGACAGAGACTGAGAGAAAGAGACTGAGAGAAAGAGACTGAGAGAAAGAGACTGAGAGAAAGAGACTGAGAGAAAGAGACTGAGAGAAAGAGACTGAGAGAAAGAGACTGAGAGAAAGAGACCGAGAGAAAGAGACAGACACAGAGAGACAGAGACCGAGAGAAAGAGACAGAGAGAGAGACAGAGACCGAGAGAAAGAGACAGAGACCGAGAGAAAGAGACAGAGAGAGACAGACCGAGAGAAAGAGACAGACACAGAGACCGAGAGAAAGAGACCGAGAGAAAGAGACAGAGAGAGACCGAGAGGAAGAGACAGACACAGAGAGACAGAGACCGAGAGAAAGAGACCGAGAGAAAGAGACACAGAGAGACAGAGACCGAGAGAAAGAGACAGAGAGAGAGACAGAGACCGAGAGAAAGAGACCGAGAGAAAGAGACACAGAGAGACAGAGACCGAGAGAAAGAGACAGGCACAGAGAGAAAGAGACAGACACAGAGAGACAGAGACCGAGAGAAAGAGACAGACAGAGAGAGACAGAGACCGAGAGAAAGAGACAGACACCGAGCCACAGAGAGAGACAGAGACCGAGAGAGAGACAGACACAGAGAGACCGAGAGAAAGAGACCGAGAGAAAGAGACACAGAGAGACAGAGACCGAGAGAAAGAGACAGGCACAGAGAGAAAGAGACAGAGACTGAGAGAAAGAGACTGAGAGAAAGAGACTGAGAGAAAGAGACTGAGAGAAAGAGACTGAGAGAAAGAGACTGAGAGAAAGAGACTGAGAGAAAGAGACCGAGAGAAAGAGACAGACACAGAGAGACAGAGACCGAGAGAAAGAGACAGAGAGAGAGACAGAGACCGAGAGAAAGAGACAGAGACCGAGAGAAAGAGACAGAGAGAGACAGACCGAGAGAAAGAGACAGACACAGAGACCGAGAGAAAGAGACCGAGAGAAAGAGACCGAGAGAAAGAGACCGAGAGAAAGAGACCGAGAGAAAGAGACCGAGAGAAAGAGACCGAGAGAAAGAGACCGAGAGAAAGAGACCGAGAGAAAGAGACCGAGATAGACAGAGACCGAGATAGACAGAGACCGAGATAGACAGAGACCGAGATAGACAGAGACCGAGATAGACAGAGACCGAGATAGACAGAGACCGAGATAGACAGAGACTGAGAGAAAGAGACTGAGAGAAAGAGACTGAGAGAAAGAGACTGAGAGAAAGAGACTGAGAGAAAGAGACCGAGAGAAAGAGACAGACACAGAGAGACAGAGACCGAGAGAAAGAGACAGAGAGAGAGACAGAGACCGAGAGAGAGAGACAGAGACCGAGAGAAAGAGACAGAGAGAGACAGAGACCGAGAGAAAGAGACAGACACAGAGAGAAAGAGACCGAGAGAAAGAGACAGAGAGAGACCGAGACCGAGAGAAAGAGACAGAGAGAGAGACAGAGACCGAGAGACAGAGACCGAGAGAAAGAGACACAGAGAGACAGAGAGAAAGAGACAGAGAGAGAGACAGAGACAGAGACCGAGAGAAAGAGACCGAGAGAAAGAGACCGAGAGAAAGAGACAGAGAGAGACCGAGAGGAAGAGACAGACACAGAGAGACAGAGACCGAGAGAAAGAGACAGAGAGAGACCGAGAGGAAGAGACAGACACAGAGAGACAGAGACCGAGAGAAAGAGACAGAGACCGAGAGAAAGAGACCGAGAGAAAGAGACACAGAGAGACAGAGACCGAGAGAAAGAGACAGAGAGAGAGACAGAGACCGAGAGAAAGAGACCGAGAGAAAGAGACACAGAGAGACAGAGACCGAGAGAAAGAGACAGGCACAGAGAGAAAGAGACAGACACAGAGAGACAGAGACCGAGAGAAAGAGACAGACAGAGAGAGACAGAGACCGAGAGAGACAGACACCGAGCCACAGAGAGAGACAGAGACCGAGAGAGAGAGACAGACACAGAGAGACCGAGAGAAAGAGACCGAGAGAAAGAGACACAGAGAGACAGAGACCGAGAGAAAGAGACAGGCACAGAGAGAAAGAGACAGAGACTGAGAGAAAGAGACTGAGAGAAAGAGACTGAGAGAAAGAGACTGAGAGAAAGAGACTGAGAGAAAGAGACTGAGAGAAAGAGACCGAGAGAAAGAGACAGACACAGAGAGACAGAGACCGAGAGAAAGAGACAGAGAGAGAGACAGAGACCGAGAGAAAGAGACAGAGAGAGACAGACCGAGAGAAAGAGACAGACACAGAGAGAAAGAGACAGAGAGAAAGAGACAGAGAGAGACCGAGAGAAAGAGACAGACACAGAGAGACAGAGACCGAGAGAAAGAGACAGAGAGACAGAGACAGACAGAGAGAGACAGAGACCGAGAGAAAGAGACAGACACCGAGCCACAGAGAGACAGAGACCGAGAGAGAGACAGACACAGAGAGACCGAGAGAAAGAGACAGAGAGAAAGACAGACAGAGAGAGACAGAGAGAGACAGAGACCGAGAGAAAGAGACCGAGAGAAAGAGACCGAGAGACAGAGACCGAGAGAAAGAGACCGAGAGAAAGAGACCGAGAGAAAGAGACCGAGAGAAAGAGACAGAGAGACAGAGACAGAGAGACAGACACAGAGAGAAAGAGACAGACACAGAGAGAAAGAGACAGAGACCGAGAGAAAGAGACAGAGAGAAAGAGACAGAGAGAGAGAGACAGAGACCGAGAGAAAGAGACAGACACCGAGCCACAGAGAGAGACAGAGACCGAGAGAGAGACAGACACAGAGAGACCGAGAGAAAGACAGAGAGAGACAGAGACCGAGAGAAAGACAGAGACCGAGAAAGAGACAGACACAGAGAGAAAGAGAGAGAGACCGAGAGAAAGAGACAGACACAGAGAGACAGAGACCGAGAGAAAGAGACAGAGAGAGAGACAGAGACCGAGAGACAGAGACCAAGAGAAAGAGACAGAGAGAGACAGAGACCGAGAGAAAGAGACAGACACAGAGAAAAAGAGACAGAGACCGAGAGAAAGAGACAGAGAGAGACCGAGAGAAAGAGACAGACACAGAGAGACAGAGACCGAGAGACAGAGACAGACAGAGAGAGACAGAGACCGAGAGAAAGAGACAGACCGAGCCACAGAGAGAGACAGAGACCGAGAGAGAGACAGACACAGAGAGACAGAGAGAAAGACAGACAGAGAGAGACAGAGAGAGACAGAGACCGAGAGAAAGAGACAGAGAGACAGAGACCGAGAGACAGAGACACAGAGCCACAGAGAGAGACAGAGACCGAGAGAAAGAGACAGACACCGAGCCACAGAGAGAGACAGAGACCGAGAGAAAGAGACAGACACCGAGCCACATAGAGAGACAGAGACCGAGAGACAGAGACACCGAGCCACAGAGAGAGACAGAGACCGAGAGAAAGAGACAGACACCGAGCCACAGAGAGAGACAGAGACCGAGAGAAAGAGACACACCGAGCCACAGAGAGAGACAGAGACCGAGAGAAAGAGACAGAGACAGAGACAGAGAGAGAGACAGAGACCGAGAGAAAGAGACAGACACAGAGAGACAAAGACTGAGAGAAAGAGACAGACACAGAGAGAAAGAGACAGACACAGAGAGAAAGAGACAGAGACCGAGAGAAAGAGACAGAGAGAAAGAGACAGAGAGAGACCGAGAGAAAGAGACAGACACAGAGAGACAGACCGAGAGAAAGAGACAGACAGAGAGAGACAGAGACCGAGAGAAAGAGACAGACACCGAGCCACAGAGAGAGACAGAGACCGAGAGAGAGACAGACACAGAGAGACAGTGCCACAGAGAGAGACAGAGACCGAGAGAAAGAGACAGACACAGAGACCGAGAGAAAGAGACAGAGACACCGAGCCACAGAGAGAGACCGAGAGAAAGACAGACAGAGATACAGAGACCGAGAGAAAGAGACAGACACAGAGAGACAGAGACCGAGAGACAGCACCACAGAGAGAGACACAGAGACAGATACAGAGACAGGTACAGATACCGAGACTGCGACCCACAGAGACAGACACATAGAACCATGCCAGAGAGCTACAGAGACAGACACAGACTGAGAGCCACAGAGAGAGAGCAATACAGAGACAGAACTACAGACAGAGCACCACAGAGACAGGGAGCTACAGAAAGATATAGAGATACAGAGACAGAGCGCCACAGAGACAGCACTACAGAGACAGAGAGATACAGACAGAGCGCCATAGAGACAGAGCACCACAGAGACAGGGAGCTACAGAGATACAGAGACAGAGCGCCACAGAGACAGAGAGCTACAGACATACAGAGAGAGCGCCACAGAGACAGAGATACAGGGAGAGCGATACAGAGACAGACAGGGAGCTACAGAGAGACATAGAGATACAGAGACAGAGCGCCACAGAGACAGAGAGCTACAGACATACAGACAGAGAGCGCCACAGAGACAGAGCTACAGAGAGAGAGCGAGACAGAGACAGGGAGCTACAGAGAGACAGAGCGCCACAGAGACAGAGCACCACAGAGACAGATAGAGACAGAGCACCACAGAGACGGGGAGCTACAGAGAGAAATAGAGATACAGAGAGCTACAGACATACAGAGAGAGCGTGACAGAGCGCCACAGAGACAGATAGAGACAGAGCACCACAGAGACGGGGAGCTACAGAGAGAAATAGAGATACAGAGACAGAGCACTACAGAGACAGAGAGCTACAGACATACAGAGAGAGCGTGACAGAGCGCCACAGAGACAGATCTACAGAGAGAAATAGAGCGCCACAGAGACAGAGCTACAGAGAGAGAGCGCCACAGAGACAAAGCTACAGAGAGAGCGCCACAGAGACAAAGCTACAGAGAGAGCGCCACAGAGACAAAGCTACAGAGAGAGCGCCACAGAGACAAAGCTACAGAGAGAGCGCCACAGAGACAAAGCTACAGAGAGAGCGCCACAGAGACAAAGCTACAGAGAGAGCGCCACAGAGACAGAGCTACAGTGAGAGCGCCACAGAGACAGAGCTACAGTGAGAGCGCCACAGAGACAGCTACAGTGAGAGCGCCACAGAGACAGCTACAGAGAGAGCGCCACAGAGACAGCTACAGAGAGAGCGCCACAGAGACAGCTACAGAGAGAGCGCCACAGAGACAGAGCTACAGTTAGAGCACCACAGAGACAGAGCTACAGAGACATAGCGCCACAGAACCTGATCCTCTGAGACAGGATCGCACGCAGCGGCTGAGCCTCAGTGATGTGCGTTGTGTACACTGATCCTTCACTCTGTCCCCAGCTGGTGTCAGCTCCTGTACATAGAGCTAATGGCAGAGAGGAGAGTGTGGAGGAGGGCAGAGAGGAGAGTGTGGAGGAGGAGCAGGAGGGCAGAGGAGAGTGTGGAGGAGGGCGGAGAGGAGAGTGTGGAGGAGGAGCAGGAGGGCAGAGGAGAGTGTGGAGAAGGGTGGAGGAGGGCGGAGAGGAGAGTGTGGAGGAGGAGCAGGAGGGCAGAGGAGAGTGGAGAGGAGAGTGTGGAGGAGGAGCAGGAGGGCAGAGGAGAGTGTGGAGAAGGGTGGAGGAGGGCGGAGAGGAGAGTGTGGAGGAGGGCGGAGAGGAGAGTGTGGAGGAGGGCGGAGAGGAGAGTGTGGAGGAGACAGGAGAGTGTGGAGGAGGGCGGAGAGGAGAGTGTGGAGGAGACAGGAGAGTGTGGAGGAGGGCGGAGAGGAGCGTGTGGAGGAGACAGGAGAGTGTGGAGGAGGGCGGAGAGGAGCGTGTGGAGGAGACAGGAGAGTGTGGAGGAGGGCGGAGAGTGTGGAGGAGGGCGGAGAGGAGAGTGTGGAGGAGGGCGGAGAGTGTGGAGGAGGGCGGAGAGGAGAGTGTGGAGGAGGAGCAGGAGGGCAGAGGAGAGTGTGGAGAAGGGTGGAGGAGGGCGGAGAGGAGAGTGTGGAGGAGGGCGGAGAGGAGAGTGTGGAGGAGGGCGGAGAGGAGAGTGTGGAGGAGACAGGAGAGTGTGGAGGAGGGCGGAGAGGAGCGTGTGGAGGAGACAGGAGAGTGGAGGAGGGCGGAGAGGAGCGTGTGGAGGAGACAGGAGAGTGTGGAGGAGGGCGGAGAGGAGAGTGTGGAGGAGGGCGGAGAGTGTGGAGGAGGGCGGAGAGGAGAGTGTAGGAGGGCGGAGAGGAGAGTGTGGAGGAGACAGGAGAGTGTGGAGGACAGGGGAGAGTGTGGAGGACAGGGGAGAGTGTGGAGGAGAGAGGAGAGTGTGGAGGAGGGCAGAGAGGAGAGTGTGGAGGAGGAGCAGGAGAACAGAGGGGAGAGTGTGGAGGAGGGCGGAGGGGAGAGTGTGGAGGAGGGCGGAGGGGAGAGTGTGGAGGAGGGCGGAGGGGAGAGTGTGGAGGAGGGCGGAGGGGAGAGTGTGGAGGAGGGCGGATGTGAGAGTGTGGAGGAGGACAGGTGAGAGTGTGGAGGAGGACAGGTGAGAGTGTGGAGGAGGACAGGTGAGAGTGTGGAGGAGGACAGGTGAGAGTGTGGAGGAGGACAGGTGAGAGTGTGGAGGAGGACAGGTGAGAGTGTGGAGGAGGACAGGTGAGAGTGTGGAGGAGGACAGGGGAGAGTGTGGAGGAGGACAGGGGAGAGTGTGGAGGAGGGCGGAGATGAGAGTGTGGAGGAGGGCGGAGATGAGAGTGTGGAGGAGGGCGGAGGGGAGAGTGTGGAGGAGGGCGGAGGGGAGAGTGTGGAGGAGGGCGGAGGGGAGAGTGTGGAGGAGGGCGGAGGGGAGAGTGTGGAGGAGGGCGGAGGGGAGAGTGTGGAGGAGGGCGGAGGGGAGAGTGTGGAGGAGGGCGGAGGGGAGAGTGTGGAGGAGGGCGGAGGGGAGAGTGTGGAGGAGGACAGGGGAGAGTGTGGAGGAGGGCGGAGAGGAGAGTGGAGGAGTGTGGAGGAGGAGCAGGAGGACAGAGGAGAGTGTGGAGGAGGGCAGAGAGGAGAGTGTGGAGGAGGAGCAGGAGGACTACAGAGGGGAGAGTGTGGAGGAGGACAGAGAAGAGAGTGTGGAGGAGGAGCAGGAGGACAGAGGGGAGAGTGTGGAGGAGGACAGAGGGGAGAGTGTGGAGGAGGGCAGAGGAGAGAGTGTGGAGGAGGAGCAGGAGGACAGAGGAGAGTGTGGAGGAGGAGCAGGAGGACAGAGGAGAGTGTGGAGGAGGGCAGAGAGGAGAGTGTGGAGGAGGAGCAGGAGGACTACAGAGGGGAGAGTGTGGAGGAGGACAGAGGGGAGAGTGTGGAGGAGGACAGAGAGGAGAGTGGAGGAGGAGCAGGAGGACTACAGAGGGGAGAGTGTGGAGGAGGAGCAGGAGGACAAAGGGGAGAGTGTGGAGGAGGACAGAGGGGAGAGTGTGGAGGAGGGCAGAGAGGAGAGTGTGGAGGAGGGCAGAGAGGAGAGTGTGGAGGAGGAGCAGGAGGGCAAAGGAGAGTGTGGAGGAGGGCAGAGAGGACTACAGAGAGGAGAGTGTGGAGGAGGACAGGGGAGAGTGGAGGAGAAGCAGGAGAACAGAGAAGAGAGTGGAGGAGGGCAGAGAGGAGAGTGTGGAGGAGGAGCAGGAGGACAGAGGGGAGAGTGTGGAGGAGGACAGAGGGGAGAGTGTGGAGGAGGGCAGAGAGGAGAGTGGAGGAGGAGCAGGAGGACTACAGAGGGGAGAGTGTGGAGGAGGACAGAGGGGAGAGTGTGGAGGAGGAGCAGGAGGAGGACAGAGGGGAGAGTGTGGAGGAGGAGCAGGAGGACTACAGAGGGGAGAGTGTGGAGGAGGAGCAGGAGGACTACAGAGGGGAGAGTGTGGAGGAGGGCAGAGGGGAAAGTGTGGAGGAGGAGCAGGAGGACAGAGGAGTGTGGAGGAGGACAGAGGGGAGAGTGTGGAGGAGGGCAGAGAGAAGAGTGTGGAGGAGGAGCAGGAGGACAGAGGAGAGTGTGGAGGAGGGCAGAGAGGAGAGTGTGGAGGAGGAGCAGGAGGACAGAGGAGAGTGTGGAGGAGGGGAGAGTGTGGAGGAGGACAGAGGGGAGAGTGTGGAGGAGGACAGAGAGGAGAGTGTGGAGGAGGACAGAGAAGAGAGTGTGGAGGAGGAGCAGGAGGACTACAGAGGGGAGAGTGTGGAGGAGGAGCAGGAGGACAGGGGAGAGTGTGGAGGAGGGCAGAGAGGAGAGTGTGGAGGAGGGCAGAGAGGAGAGTGTGGAGGAGGGCAGAGAGGAGAGTGTGGAGGAGGAGCAGGAGGGCAGAGGATAGTGTGGAGGAGGGCAGAGAGGACTACAGAGAGGAGAGTGTGGAGGAGGACAGGGGAGAGTGTGGAGGAGAAGCAGGAGAACAGAGAGGAGAGTGGAGGAGGGCAGAGAGGAGAGTGTGGAGGAGGAGCAGGAGGACAGAGGGGAGAGTGTGGAGGAGAACAGAGAGGAGAGTGGAGGAGGGCAGAGAGGAGAGTGTGGAGGAGGAGCAGGAGGACAGAGGGGAGAGTGTGGAGGAGGACAGAGAGGAGAGTGTGGAGGAGGAGCAGGAGGACTACAGAGGGGAGAGTGTGGAGGAGGGCAGAGTGGAGAGTGTGGAGGAGGAGGACAGAGGGGAGAGTGTGGAGGAGGGCAGAGAGGAGAGTGTGGAGGAGGATCAGGAGGACAGAGGGGAGAGTGTGGAGGAGGACAGAGGGGAGAGTGTGGAGGAGGACAGAGGGGAGAGTGTGGAGGAGGACAGAGGGGAGAGTGTGCAGAAGGGCAGAGAGGATAGTGTGGAGGAGGAGCAGGAGAACAGAGAGGAGAGTGTGTAGTAAGGCGACACTGACCGTTCTCCACCAGCTTCTAGTCCTGTGTGTTGTGGAGTCGTGTGGCGTGTGCGCTTAGAGCCATGATGCACTGATCTGTCAGACCGTCTTTGTGCCGTCACTGAGGTCACGTATCGTGTAGTGGCCACTGATGAGATTTGTGCAGGGTCCTCATTGCTTGGATCCCATAAGAACACTTTCTCACCATCTTCTGTCGGCTCAATGTTGTGCATGTTGTAGCAGCAAGCCTCTGCGGGGTGGAGGACATGGTAGCAGAAAGCCTCTGCGGAAGTGGAGGACCGGGTAGCAGACAGCCTCCGCGGAAGTGGAGGACCGGGTAGCAGACAGCCTCCGCGGGGGTGGAGGACCTGGTAGCAGACAGCCTCCACGGGGGTGAAGGGAGGACCTGGTAGCAGACAGCCTCCGCGGGGGTGAAGGGAGGACCTGGTAGCAGACAGCCTCCGTGGGGGTGAAGGGAGGACGTGGTAGCAGACAGCCTCCGCGGGGGTGAAGGGAGGACGTGGTAGCAGACAGCCTCCGCGGGGGGTGAAGGGAGGACGTGGTAGCAGACAGCCTCCGCGGGGGTGAAGGGAGGACCTGGTAGCATACAGCCTCCGCGGGGGTGAAGGGAGTACCTGGTAGCATACAGCCTCCGCGGGGGTGAAGGGAGGACGTGGTAGCAGACAGCCTCCGCGGGGGTGAAGGGAGGACCTGGTAGCAGACAGCCTCCGCGGGGGTGAAGGGAGTACCTGGTAGCAGACAGCCTCCGCGGGGGTGAAGGGAGTACCTGGTAGCAGACAGCCTCCGCGGGGGTGAAGGGAGGGCCTGGTAGCAGACAGCCTCCGCGGGGGTGAAGGGAGGACGTGGTAGCAGACAGCCTCCGTGGGGGTGAAGGGAGGACGTGGTAGCAGAGTAGCCTCCGTGGGGGTGAAGGGAGGACGTGGTAGCAGAGTAGCCTCCGTGGGGGTGAAGGGAGGACGTGGTAGCAGAGTAGCCTCCGCGGGGGTGAAGTGAGGACGTGGTAGCAGACAGCCTCCGCGGGGTTGGAGGACGTGGTAGCAGACAGCCTCCGCGGGGGTGAAGGGAGGACCTGGTAGCAAACAGCCTTCGCGGGGGTGGAGGACGTGGTAGCAGACAGCCTCCGCGGGGGTGAAGGGAGGACCTGGTAGCAAACAGCCTCCGCGGGGGTGGAGGACGTGGTAGCAGACAGCCTCCGCGGGGGTGAAGGGAGGACTTCGTAGCAGACAGCCTCCGTGTGTGAAGGGAGGACTTCGTAGCAGACAGCCTCCGTGTGGGTGAAGGGAGGACGTGGTAGCAGACAGCCTCCGCGGGGGTGGAGGCTCCTGGTTTTCACGGTGTAATATTTTTCTTTTCTGCAGCTTCCATTATGTGGATTTCACAGAATTCTTCTGAGATGTCGCCACAATATGTGTCCGCCCACGAGGAGTCTCCGCACCCCGACACCCAGGTAAGAGACCGCAAGACCCCCCCTCCCACTGCTGAACCCATAAACCTCCTGCCTGTCTCCACTCCCCGAGTACTGAGCGCTCATGAAACCTCCTGCCCGTCTCCTCTCCCCGAGTACGGAGTGCTCACGAGACCTCCTGCCCGTCTCCTCTCCCCGAGTACAGAGCGCTCACGAGACCTCCTGCCCGTCTCCTCTCCCCGAGTACAGAGCGCTCATGAGACCTCCTGCCTGTCTCCCCTCCCCGAGTACGGAGCGCTCACGAGACCTCCTGCCTGTCTCCCCTCCCCGAGTACGGAGCGCTCACGAGACCTCCTGCCTGTCTCCCCTCCACGAGTACTGAGCGCTCAGGAGACCTCCTGCCTGTCTCCCCTCCCCGAGTACGGAGCGCTCACGAGACCTCCTGCCTGTCTCCTCTCCCCAAGTACGGAGCGCTCATGAGACGTCCTGCCTGTCTCCCCTCCCCGAGTATGGAGCGCTCACGAGACCTCCTGCCTGTCTCCCCTCCCCGAGTACGTAGCGCACAGGAGACCTGCCTGTCTCCCCTCCCCGAGTACGGAGTGCTCACATGACCTCCTGCCTGTCTCCCCTCCCCGAGTATGGAGCGCTCACGAGACCTCCTGCCTGTCTCCCCTCCCCGAGTATGGAGCGCTCACGAGACCTCCTGCCTGTCTCCTCTCCCCGAGTACGGAGCGCTCACGAGACCTCCTGCCTGTCTCCCCTCCCCGAGTACGGAGCGCTCACGAGACCTCCTGCCTGTCTCCCCTCCCCGAGTATGGAGCGCTCACGAGACCTGCCCGTCTCCCCCGAGTACGGAGCGCTCACGAGACCTCCTGCCCGTCTCCGCTCCCCGAGTAGGGAGCGCTCACGAGACCTCCTGCCCGTCTCCCCTCCCCGAGTACGGAGCGCTCACGAGACCTCCTGCCCGTCTCCCCTCCCCGAGTACGGAGCGCTCACGAGACCTCCTGCCTGTCTCCCCTCCCCGAGTACGGAGCGCTCCCGAGACCTCCTGCCCGTCTCCCCTCCCCGAGTACGGAGCGCTCACGAGACCTCCTGCCTGTCTCCCCTCCGCAAGTACGGAGTGCTCCCGAGACCTCCTGCCCGTCTCCCTTCCCCGAGTACGGAGCGCTCCCGAGACCTCCTGCCCGTCTCCCTTCCCCGAGTACGGAGCGCTCACGAGACCTCCTGCCTGTCTCCCTTCCCCGAGTACGAAGCGCTCACGAGACCTCCTGCCTGTCTCCCTTCCCCGAGTACGGAGCGCTCACGAGACCTCCTGCCTGTCTCCCTTCCCCGAGTACGGAGCGCTCACGAGACCTCCTGCCTGTCTCCCCTTCTCGAGTACGGAGCGCTCACGAGACCTCCTGCCCGTCTCCCTTCCCCGAGTACGGAGCGCTCACGAGACCTCCTGCCTGTCTCCCTTCCCCGAGTACGGAGCGTCACGAGACCTCCTGCCTGTCTCACCTTCTCGAGTACGGAGCGCTCACGAGACCTCCTGCCTGTCTCCTCTCCCCAAGTACGGAGTGCTCACGAGACCTCCTGCCTGTCTCCCCTCCCCGAGTACGTAGCGCACAGGAGACCTCCTGCCTGTCTCCCCTCCCCGAGTACGGAGCGCTCACATGACCTCCTGCCCGTCTCCCCTCCCCGAATACGGAGCGCTCACGAGACCTCCTGCCCGTCTCCCCTCCCCGAGTATGGAGCGCTCACGAGACCTCCTGTCCGTCTCTCCTCCCCGAGTACAGAGGGCTCACGAGACCTCCTGCCCGTCTCCCCTCCCCGAGTACGGAGTGCTCACGAGACCTGCCCGTCTCCCCTCCCCAAGTACGGAGTGCTCACGAGACCTCCTGCCCGTCTCCCCTCCCCGAGTATGGAGTGCTCACGAGACCTCCTGCCCGTCTCCCCTCCCCGAGTATGGAGTGCTCACGAGACCTCCTGCCTGTCTCCCCTCCCCGAGTATGGAGCGCTCACGAGACCTCCTGCCTGTCTCCCCTTCTCGAGTATGGAGCGCTCACGAGACCTCCTGCCCGTCTCCTCTCCCCAAGTACGGAGCGCTCATGAGACGTCCTGCCTGTCTCCCCTCCCCGAGTATGGAGCGCTCACGAGACCTCCTGCCTGTCTCCCCTCCCCGAGTACGTAGCGCACAGGAGACCTGCCTGTCTCCCCTCCCCGAGTACGGAGTGCTCACATGACCTCCTGCCTGTCTCCCCTCCCCGAGTATGGAGCGCTCACGAGACCTCCTGCCTGTCTCCCCTCCCCGAGTATGGAGCGCTCACGAGACCTCCTGCCTGTCTCCTCTCCCCGAGTACGGAGCGCTCACGAGACCTCCTGCCTGTCTCCCCTCCCCGAGTACGGAGCGCTCACGAGACCTCCTGCCTGTCTCCCCTCCCCGAGTACGGAGCGCTCACGAGACCTCCTGCCTGTCTCCCCTCCCCGAGTACGGAGCGCTCACGAGACCTCCTGCCTGTCTCCCCTCCCCGAGTACGGAGCGCTCACGAGACCTGCCCGTCTCCCCCGAGTACGGAGCGCTCACGAGACCTCCTGCCCGTCTCCGCTCCCCGAGTAGGGAGCGCTCACGAGACCTCCTGCCCGTCTCCCCTCCCCGAGTACGGAGCGCTCACGAGACCTCCTGCCCGTCTCCCCTCCCCGAGTACGGAGCGCTCACGAGACCTCCTGCCTGTCTCCCCTCCCCGAGTACGGAGCGCTCCCGAGACCTCCTGCCCGTCTCCCCTCCCCGAGTACGGAGCGCTCCCGAGACCTCCTGCCTGTCTCCCCTCCGCAAGTACGGAGTGCTCCCGAGACCTCCTGCCCGTCTCCCTTCCCCGAGTACGGAGCGCTCCCGAGACCTCCTGCCCGTCTCCCTTCCCCGAGTACGGAGCGCTCACGAGACCTCCTGCCTGTCTCCCTTCCCCGGGTACGGAGCGCTCACGAGACCTCCTGCCTGTCTCCCTTCCCCGAGTACGGAGCGCTCACGAGACCTCCTGCCTGTCTCCCTTCCCCGAGTACGGAGCGCTCACGAGACCTGCCTGTCTCCCCTTCTCGAGTACGGAGCGCTCACGAGACCTCCTGCCTGTCTCCCTTCCCCGAGTACGGAGCGCTCACGAGACCTCCTGCCTGTCTCCCTTCCCCGAGTACGGAGCGTCACGAGACCTCCTGCCTGTCTCACCTTCTCGAGTACGGAGCGCTCACGAGACCTCCTGCCTGTCTCCTCTCCCCAAGTACGGAGTGCTCACGAGACCTCCTGCCTGTCTCCCCTCCCCGAGTACGTAGCGCACAGGAGACCTCCTGCCTGTCTCCCCTCCCCGAGTACGGAGCGCTCACGAGACCTCCTGCCTGTCTCCCCTCCCCGAGTACGTAGCGCACAGGAGACCTCCTGCCCGTCTCCCCTCCCCGAGTACGGAGCGCTCACATGACCTCCTGCCCGTCTCCCCTCCCCGAATACGGAGCGCTCACGAGACCTCCTGCCCGTCTCCCCTCCCCGAGTATGGAGCGCTCACATGACCTCCTGCCCGTCTCCCCTCCCCGAATACGGAGCGCTCACGAGACCTCCTGCCCGTCTCCCCTCCCCGAGTATGGAGCGCTCACGAGACCTCCTGCCCGTCTCCCCTCCCCGAGTATGGAGCGCTCACATGACCTCCTGCCCGTCTCCCCTCCCCGAATACGGAGCGCTCACATGACCTCCTGCCCGTCTCCCCTCCCCGAATACGGAGCGCTCACGAGACCTCCTGCCCGTCTCCCCTCCCCGAGTATGGAGCGCTCACATGACCTCCTGCCTGTCTCCTCTCCCCAAGTACGGAGCGCTCATGAGACCTCCTGCCTGTCTCCCCTCCCCGAGTATGGAGCGCTCACGAGACCTCCTGCCCGTCTCCCCTCCCCGAGTACGGAGCGCTCACATGACCTCCTGCCCGTCTCCCCTCCCCGAATACGGAGCGCTCACGAGACCTCCTGCCCGTCTCCCCTCCCCGAGTATGGAGCGCTCACATGACCTCCTGCCCGTCTCCCCTCCCCGAATACGGAGCGCTCACGAGACCTCCTGCCCGTCTCCCCTCCCCGAGTATGGAGCGCTCACATGACCTCCTGCCCGTCTCCCCTCCCCGAATACGGAGCGCTCACATGACCTCCTGCCCGTCTCCCCTCCCCGAATACGGAGCGCTCACGAGACCTCCTGCCCGTCTCCCCTCCCCGAGTATGGAGCGCTCACATGACCTCCTGCCTGTCTCCTCTCCCCAAGTACGGAGCGCTCATGAGACCTCCTGCCTGTCTCCCCTCCCCGAGTATGGAGCGCTCACGAGACCTCCTGCCTGTCTCCCCTCCCCGAGTACGTAGCGCACAGGAGACCTGCCTGTCTCCCCTCCCCGAGTATGGAGCGCTCACATGACCTCCTGCCTGTCTCCCCTCCCCAAGTATGGAGCGCTCACGAGACCTCCTGCCTGTCTCCCCTCCCCGAGTACGGAGCGCTCACGAGACCTCCTGCCTGTCTCCTCTCCCCGAGTACGGAGCGCTCACGAGACCTCCTGCCTGTCTCCCCTCCCCGAGTACGGAGCGCTCACGAGACCTGCCCGTCTCCCCCGAGTACGGAGCTCTCACGAGACCTCCTGCCCGTCTCCGCTCCCCGAGTAGGGAGCGCTCACGAGACCTCCTGCCCGTCTCCCCTCCCCGAGTACGGAGCGCTCACGAGACCTCCTGCCCGTTTCCCCTCCCCGAGTACGGAGCGCTCACGAGACCTCCTGCCCGTCTCCCCTCCCCGAGTACGGAGCGCTCGCGAGACCTACTGCCCGTCTCCCCTCCCCGAGTACGAAGCGCTCACGAGACCTCCTGCCTGTCTCCCCTCCCCGAGTACGGAGCGCTCCCGAGACCTCCTGCCTGTCTCCCCTCCCCGAGTACGGAGCGCTCACGAGACCTCCTGCCTGTCTCCCCTCCGCAAGTACGGAGCGCTCATGAGACCTCCTGCCTGTCTCCCCTCCCCGAGTATTGAGCGCTCACGAGACCTCCTGCCTGTCTCCCCTCCCCGAGTACGTAGCGCACAGGAGACCTGCCTGTCTCCCCTCCCCAAGTACGGAGTGCTCACATGACCTCCTGCCTGTCTCCCCTCCCCGAGTATGGAGCGCTCACGAGACCTCCTGCCTGTCTCCCCTCCCCGAGTATGGAGCGCTCACGAGACCTCCTGCCTGTCTCCTCTCCCCGAGTACGTAGCGCACAGGAGACCTCCTGCCTGTCTCCCCTCCCCGAGTATGGAGCGCACAGGAGACCTCCTGCCTGTCTCCCCTCCCCGAGTGCGGAGCGCTCACATGACCTCCTGCCCGTCTCCCCTCCCCGAGTACGGAGCGCTCACGAGACCTCCTGCCCGTCTCCCCTCCCCGAGTACAGAGGGCTCACGAGACCTCCTGCCCGTCTCCCCTCCCCGAGTACGGAGTGCTCACGAGACCTCCTGCCCGTCTTCCCTCCCCGAGTACGGAGTGCTCACGAGACCTCCTGCCCGTCTTCCCTCCCCGAGTATGGAGTGCTCACGAGACCTCCTGCCCGTCTCCCCTCCCCGAGTATGGAGTGCTCACGAGACCTCCTGCCCGTCTCCCCTCCCCGAGTATGGAGTGCTCACGAGACCTCCTGCCCGTCTCCCCTCCCCGAGTATGGAGTGCTCACGAGACCTCCTGCCCGTCTCCCCTTTCTGAGTATGGAGTGCTCACGAGACCTCCTGCCCGTCTCCCCGAGTGCGGAGTGCTCACGAGACCTCCTGCCTGTGTCCCTTCCACATTTAGTACGCACTCTTAGACTGCTCCTCTGCTGTTTCTCATCCTGACTGTCTCTTGGATTCTGTGCGGTCTCTTGCTGTGATGTGGAGGACAGATGAGCAGATAACGGAGGTCAGGGCGGAGGTCACGGCAGACTCCTCATTTAAAGCTTTGCGCTTTATTAACTCTCTGTGTGCTGGATGTCCTTGATTTGGGGTAGAGCCTGTGGTGAGACCCCGGTATCTGACAGTGGGGGGCACGCGGTATACAGCGTTTGTATGAGGTGTATATCTCTTTCTCTTCCAGCGCCCCCCCTCGAGGATGGCTCCGGATCTCCTGCGTCGGTGCCCTGGTGGGGGCCCCGTCAGTGGGGGCCCTGGTGTATTACAGCTGCGATGAGCCGCGGCGGAGGAGAGTGCGGATCTCGCTGCAGGGGATCCTGCGCTTCTGCAGGTGAGACCCCCGGGGCCGCCCTTCCCCCACACACACCCTGTCATGTGGCGGTGCAGCGTCGTTACCCCGCAGGGTCATCACCACACACACATCCATTGTAGCCCCCCGGGTCATTCTGTAGGGTGTATGGAATAATACCGCCATCTCCTGCTCATCAGAC